>NW_025780253.1:0-23429 GCF_021130785.1 Homalodisca vitripennis | reverse complement strand
ACAAACCCAGCGATCGTCGAGCCTCCGAAACATGGTCAACCCTTTCTTAAACCACATAAATACCTTACACACATATTTTGGACCCTCTGTAATTTTTCTAAATCTCCTTTAGACACAATGTTGCCATAGACAGGGAGGCAATAATCGATCACAGAGAGCACAAGAGCCCGGACAAGGCGAAGCCTGGTCTCTCTAGGAAACATGTGCCTATGCTTGTATAGCATTCTCAGTCGACCAAGTGTTTCGCCGACAAACAGCACTTACATGACCAGATAGTGTGAGGCCACTATCAAAGCATGAGGCCCAAGAACCTTGAGGATTCACACTCCTTCAGTCTGACAATGCCAAGCAACACCTCACCCACTGTCTCCGAACCCACATTGGAAGGAATCGACAACACACTACACCGTTTCCTTGTTCAGTTTAATCCCATGCCTCTCAGACCAATCATGGACAATGCTTAAGTCAGCATTGAAAATGGAAACTGCTGACTCAGCTCTTCCGGCTTCATATGAAACACACAGTTGAGCATCATCGGCGTATGAATACAAGCGACTATGCTGCAAGTCTGAACCCATAGTGGCGGAAAACAGGGTGAATAGAATGGGCCCAAGGCAACTTCCCTGTGGAAACACCAGCAACTCTACATAAAGATGAGGAGAAATCCATCCCAACTTTAACCTTTTGTCTCCTATTCACCAAATAGGAATCAAACCAAGAAACCACCTCTGGTCGAAAACCATAAAAATGCATGACAGCCAACAACATCCTGTGGTCTATTGAGTCGAATGCATGTGAAAAGTCCAGCATTGCAAGAAGAGATGCTTTCTTATCCGCCCTTGCGTGAAGCAACTCGTCACAAACGAGCAAAAAGCGCAGTTTGCAGTACTATGGTCCCTCCTGAACCCAGACTGTAAGACCTGGAAGGGATATTCTCTCCGACTCCAGAAATTGTACCATTTGTGAAACAACCAGCTTCTCCATTATCTTCGACAGGGCAGGCAATACCGAAATTGGACGCTGCTCGGATACAGATGAAGGTGCTTTGACTTTGGGGAGAGGCAGTACAATTGCCTCCTTCCATGTGCGGCGAGTGCCGCTATAGATTTGAATTTGGCGTGCGTAATCCTTCTGTAGCCGCGAACGCGATAGCCAGCTGCGCCGACCTCTAGCTCTTAGCTTAAACAATAGAGCCTCCCTACCATCCGAATTCTTCTAGGACAGGTTCTGGTAGGATGATTCCTGCTAGGTTATCAGGCTGAGACCGGAGGTTGTGCAACAGAGTCCGTGGTGCAGCTATCGAGCAGAGTGGACCGGAGAAGTTAGCGTATGTGGGTCTAGAATTTAGTATTATATTGTTAGGGAACCTTTTCGGAAACCATATCCAAATTATTAGTATTCTTTAATCATCAAAGCTGGTTAGGTTTAGGATAGAGGGAATCTAGTGGCGGATCCACGATTATTATTCCTCTGGAAGGTGCCCTCTTCCGGTCGCCACGACACGAGGTAGCAAAATATTGTAGCGCGAGCCGTCCGCCTCGGATTCCCAACACCATTCCTAACCAGCATTAATTTTAATTTCACGCTTTCCGTCCATTTTTTTTTTTCATTTTTTTCGAATAACAGTGGTAATTTCTTAGCACAATGGCGTAAATCACCCCAGGGCAGCGACCGACGCCACGAGGGAAGCAGCGACCTTCGCCAACAGAATCAGATAACTAAATTAGTTCTAGTCATTTAAAATAAGCTTAAAGTATAAACCGTTATTACATGAATTTGATTTCAAACATTTATTTTATTGTTCACGAGTTTAACTTTAATCATAAAATTTCATAGTTCAACCTTAATAATTCAATATATTTTTGCCCTTCTTATAAAGTATTTCTTGAATAACTTAGTATTTTTTAATAACTACTAACAGTAAAGTCTTCCCTTAAGCTTTAACTAAGCAAAGTTACGATTTTAATAACCAATTTAATTAGTTTTTTTAATTACTAGTAACCTGAAGTACACTTTGTATTAGACTGTAACACTATTTTTTTCACTAATTATAGGTGTTATGCAGTATTTTTCTTTGTTAACTTTTATTTACATAACTGTCCATTTATTTATTACAGCCACAATTCCTTTTTTCAAGTTTTTCATAAGTATTAAGTCTTTTAAAAATTATTATCACGGAGTTCGTAATTTCCGTCTGTCTGTCTGTTTCAAACAAGAATTTCTCGTTTCGTTTCAAGACAGTATTCAAAATTTAAATTTATAATTTTTTCCTCGTAATTATACTTATAGTTCTAAGCTCGCAATTGTTATAATTATTTCACTTAATTTTTTATCCGATTTAGATTTTCTTCTTTTGGAACTAAAGTAATATTTTTTCGACACAAGTTTAGTCAGTTTGCCGTGCAAGCACGTAATTGCGTAAGCAGAGTTCCTCAGATCCGGTTTTTTGTATCACTCCGTAGATCACGAAGTCTAATTATGTTACTCTACAATATAGATTTTACTACTACAGTTAAGCACGAATATTTTATAATTTTCGGTCAATGTTTTAAGGTACTACGTAAGTTATCTTTGTAAGTCAACGGTGATTTGTTTTTCGTTTTCACTTAAATAAATTGTAAACCGAATGATTTCTTTAAATTATTTTACGACTTAGCCTTATATACGTTTAAATATTGGTTATATTAGTTTAGTTTTAAACACCTAATAATGACTGGTGCTTTTGTTTTGTGTAAATTGCAGCTTGTGACGATCATTTGTAACTAACCTTTAGTTACGAATACAGGTAAGGTAGTTGGTAACTTTGTTATTTTTGTTATAGCCAATATTTTACTTTCGGTAGAATCTTAACCTTTGTGTTCTAAATATCACTTCGCTTGGAAATATGTTTAATGTTGGATACGAGCATTTGTTTCAGGTACTTAAAACAGTTGTTACAATAATTATAAGTCTAACAATGCAATTTGAATATAATAACTTTTTAGTTATTTAAAAAGAGATATACAAGCTAATTTACAGAGTAAATGTTATAAAAATTAAACTACTTAAACTTTTTAACATCAATATATAACTAATTTATAATATATTAAAGTAACTACCTGATTTTTTCCTCCGCAGTAGGTGTTGGTTTGCTGTATTTTTCTCAAAGCTAGGTCAGCCCAATTTGTTTGAAATAATTGTTTTATTACTGTTATTGTTTTCAGACTCCTCCAGTCTAATAATTACAAAAGTAAACATATTGGTACCAGTTTCCCTTCTATAGCTTATTGTGTTCTTATTTTCTCTCTCTTTAAATATGTATAAACCAGACAATACCCCAAAACTGTAGCGTGGATTAAAGAGTTAAAAGCAACTCAGGCCCGTGATCAATGCTCTCTATTGGGCATCACACCAGCAGGTACACTTGAGGGAATGAGAGTTCAGCTTCGTGCTTATATTAAAGAAAAATATAAATTAGGTGAAATCGACTCAGACGAAAATGTTAATGAATCCAAATTAGAAACTACAGCAGCCTCGACTGATGTTACACCAACAGTCACACAACATTCTGAGGTACAGCCCAACATAGCGTACACACCTTTACAACCAATAGATCCGAATATACAAAATTTGATAGTTGCTATGCAACAAATTACACAAACAACAGTTGAACGCACGACAGAAGTACTGTCTTCACAGATTGCCGAGTTATTCTCAAGCCATAATAGAGATAGTGATGCGACATTTCCTTCTGTTGTTCGCGAAATGATTAGAGCCCTGCCTATGACTTCAGATTCGTCCCTCCCAGACCTCGTACAATTTGTAATTAAAGCTACAGAAATATTCAACTTGAACTTTGTAAGTGACAAACTATTTATTACGAATACTATTCCGCGGACTGACAGTAGACTTCGTGGTATATGGTTAAATGCTATCACGTCTAATCTTAGTTGGCTATCACTGGTCCAGACAATACGTACTTCACTCTTAACTGATAGAACACTGAGGGAAGCTCAGAATCAGTTTTTGTACCGCCAGCAAACTAACTCAGAGTCCTTAGCTGACTATGTACACAACATTAGTGCAAATGTTTACATTTTTAAACCCTACAGTAGATAATGCAGTTGTCTTTTACTACGATTATGGCAGGTCTCAATCCCTCCACTAGAGCCTGCTTATCAGGACTTATAACACCACACTGCATTAATGATCTTTTAAAATTGGCCCCCACAGTAGATTACTTACGTCTTACATATTACGACACTCCACAAACAACCAACGTACCCCCACCTACATCCCTTTATAGTTCCATACCATATAATCAAAGTTTTCAACAGAACAACAGATTGTTTTACAACCGAAGCAGTGGCCACTCTAACCATACTAACGGTCAACACCACTACCAAAATCACCGGTCACGTAACTTTAATCAATATAAACCTCGAAATAGTCGCAATGGCGGTCATTAACACTTGGACTCAGGAAATAACCATTCAGGCCAATATAGTACACCAAAAAACGACACAAGTCAGCGTAACTACCAAAACGGTCAGCAGAATAGGCAATCTAATTATACTGGTCAGTCCAATTCCAGGCAGAAACATTTAAACTTCCCAGGGAGGCATTTTTAGACAGGGAAATTGTCTCCCCTAAACCGAAGGTGAATCGCCCTGTCCGATCTTTGGCACCTTCTTTACCCAAAGTAGATCCCCTTACTATCTGGTTATCCATAAAAGAAATCAAACTTGAAGCACTAATTGATACAGGCTCCACATACTCAATAATATCTGGGTCAGTCTTTAAGGATCTTCAGAAAGGTAAAGGGCTTTTACGTCAACTCACTTAACACCAGAACTCAAGCCATGACAGCGAATGGTACTTGCATGAATTTCCAAAAACAGATTACATTGCAATTTTAAAATTTTAACACCTTTCCTGGAATTTTCCTTTCTTTGTATCAGATAGCCTACCGGTGACAGTTGTTTTGGGTTTGGACTTTGTAGATCACAGTAAAATGGTGATCAATGCGGCTCAGCGTAAAATAACTTTTTCCTTTGACACAACCTTAATTATTAATCAATTCCAGGATCAGTCAACTCAACCTAACATAGAACCAACTCATACAGCACCAACATTAGGAGAAAACTTGAACACAAAAACAAAAACACATTTTAAAAAAACCTATTGCAGCAGTACCCGGATACCATAACACCATGCCTTGGCAAAACCAACTTAATATTTTATACCATCCGCATAATAACTAATAAGATTGTCCGCTCAAAACCTTTTCATTATGCTCCTCCCAAACTGAAAGAGCTAAACAGCCATATTAAAGACCTGTTGAGTAAGGGTATTATTCGTCCTAGTGACTCTCCATATTCAATTCCGGCGTTTTTAGTCCCGAAAAAGAATGGTAAAAAGTCGCATGGTGGTAGACTACCGTCCTCATAAATAAGATGGTTGAGCTGGAGAACACTCCCATGCCAACGGTGGAGTCAGCATTCCAGTATTTAGGGAAGGCTTCTCATTTTTCCCATCTGGACCTTGTAAGCGCTTATAATCAAATTCCTCTTGATGAGAATTCCAAAAAATATACGGCTTTTGTCACAAGCACAGGTTGTTACGAGTATAACTATCTGCCATTCGGCTTAGCTTCCGGTGGCATGGTTTTGGCAAATCTACTTGACAAAGTCTTTGGAGATATAAAATTCAAATTCCTTTTTGTTTATTTTGATGACCTAGTTGTCTTCAGTAACAGTTTCAACGAGCATGTACAGCATCTTAAAATAGTTTTAGACAGGCTTAGAGATGCTGGTCTGACTTTTAGTCCTGAAAAAATGGTTGTGGCATCTCCTAGAATCGAATTCCTGGGTCACATTTTTCATAATGGTAAAATCAGTCTAAATCCTGACAGAAGTAAACCTATCGACTCTTACCCAACACCAAAGAATTTAAAACAAACTTTCTAGGATTCTGGGAATGTGCTCATATTACTCGAGATTCATTAAAAGCTTTTCTCAGATTTCGGAACCTTTAAATTCTTTAAAAAGAAAGGGCGTTCCATACATATGGGGACCTTCTCAGGAGGAGGCATTCAAAACACTTAAAGCAATTTTAGTATCTTCACCTGTTTTGAGGCTACCCGACTTCGAAAAACCCTTCACGTTGCAGACCGATGCCTCTGGCACGGCTGTGGGTGCGGTCTTGTCCCAGGAAACTTTGGATGGCAGCCTAGCACCTGTTGCTTACGCCAGTCGTGCCCTGAACCTCCATGAGAAGAACTACTCTACCTTTGAACTGGAGGCTCTCGCTGTTGTGTTTGCTTTGGAAAAGTTCAGAACTTACTTAGAGCATAGAGAATTTTCTCTTTTTGTGGATAATAGTGCTCTTTCCTGGTTGCTGAGCCACCCCAGGCAAATTGGGAAAATAGCACGATGGATTGCCTTAATAAACACTTTTAAATTTCAAGTTAGTCACATTAAGGGCAAAGAGAACGTTGTTGCAGACTGCCTCTCTCGTTTGTACGAGGAAGACCCCACAACTCCCCAACAACATGACACAAGTTGAACACCTTCGACAAACAAACCCCAAAATCCTACCTCAAAATGTTTAATTCTTTTCTCTCTTCCAGAAGCCTTCCAAGACATAAGAGAACATCAAGCCCTAGACCCAGAATTAAAAAATATAATTAAGTCAATTAAGTCTGGACAACACCCTCCAAACTATGAAATAATTGATAATGTCTTAGTTTATAAAACCCCTTCCCAGAGCAGACCGCGTGTTGTTGTTCCCAAAAAACTACACCACATGCTATTTGCCATGTATCACACGTCCCATGTTGGAGCACACTTGGGAATCTCTAAAACACTAAATCGGTTAAAAAGAACATTTTACAGTTCTGATCTTACTACAACAATAACTAACATGGTTAAATCATGCTTGCAGTGCCAGCGCTGTAAGCGAGCCCCAAACACAAAATATGGTTATCTATCGTCTGATCTAGCACAAAGACCTTTTGAAAGGATCATGATTGACTATGTTGGTCCTCTCCCCAGAACTAAACGTGGTCACCAGTGGCTACTAACCATGGTAGACGCATTTAGCAAATTTTCAGTCATGATCCCAACTAAGAATTCAACAGCTTTAACTACAGTAAATGCCCTTAAACGAGGCCTATTTTCCTACTTTGGGTTTCCCCAGTCTATTGCCTCCGATTCTGGCAGTTCTGTCAAATCTCATCAGTTCAAAAACATGTGCGATGAGCTTGGGAATTAAACACATAAGGACTTCTCCTTATTACCCGAAAAGTTCGCACGCTGAACGTGTGAACAAAAATATCGGAGTTGCCTTGCGAATTTTCCACCACAAAGACAATACTCAGTGGGATGAAAACCTACATTATTTTCAAACCGCCTTTAATTCTTCTAAACACGAGAGCACTGGCACATCACCCTCTGAAATATTTTTGGGATACACTATCCGCACTCCTTTGGAAAATAAATGGAATCTTGACCAACTTCTAGAACCTAATTCTGAACCAAGAAACATGGAACAGAGATGGAGTAAAGCTCTAGACAATCTGATCCGTGCTAAGGATAAAGTATCCAAACAGTATAATAAAGGTCGAGCACAGGTTCCCGTTAGAGTGGGTGATACAGTAATGTATCGACTATTTAACCTGAGTAATGCACCCAAACACATCTCAGCCAAGTTGCAGCCTATGTGGTCTAAACCTTTGGAAATTGAGACCTTTACCTCCCCTGTAACAGTTGCCTTGCGTGACCCAAAAACCAAGAAATTTCTGAGGTCAGCACATGTATCCCATATTAAAAAGTGCATTCTCCCAACTCCACAACAATGATCTGCCACTAGATATTTCCTCTATTCCGAAAAAGCCATTGTGGTATTAGGTTTAATTTGAGTTTATTTTCATTCTTCTTTCTTATTACACCTAACAAAATAACATTTAATTTTCTTCTTCTACTCTTCTACAGAGCATTGGTGGCTCTGCCTGACACTGAAGTGGATTTGGCTAAGGAGTTCACCTGCGTGTGCTCTCCTCTTGCTACCTGGTGTTGGGTTTGGCAATTCTGATGTTTGGCCCAAACTGTCTACTATACACTTACACGGGGATGGGTGATTATGAGATCTGCCGTTTAGATTTTGTTTGTTTGAAGTATTTACAGCTTCCATGAATTAGCATTTATTTATATATATATATATTTTTTATCAATATTGGGAGCAGCGACAGTCTCATTGCCTCCTATGCGCAACCCCAAACACACTTCTTTAACACATGTTTAACTATCTCTATCCTATTCATTTATTTTTTTGTTAAGTTATAACTTAAGGCAATTAGGGATAGAGAATAATTTGTATCGATAAATGCTTTAGAACCGACATTACTTACATTTCCCTTATAAACAACTATTCAACAAAGTATTCTCCTATATACAACTAGGCTAAAGCTATAGCGAAGCACTCACGCCAGTTTAGTCAAACTTTATTTATTGCTATAAATGTTTATCTCTGTGTAATTTAGTGTTCGTGTATGGTTTTTCGTTGATAAATATTACTTTGTATTTTCGAGCATGAGTGTTACGACCTTATAATGGTCAGTTATATGTATATTTATTTGTATGTGTTGTTATATAGAGTGGTTATCCTATCCACAAATTAATGGTTATTACCAATCATATCCTGGCCTACTAACTTATCATAAACTCTGAGCCAACAGAAGTTTTTTTTTTTTCTTTTGAGTTATTGTTTGTTGGCCCTTTCCTTCTCGTTCTGAACACTCCATTTAGGAAAAACTACTCGCCATATGTCACCAAAAAATCTTGAGAAACTAATAGGGAAGATAAGTTTAAAGAAGTTGTTAAGCAGACCAATATTCTACTCTTTCCTTCCTTGCCTCTTATGACTGTAGTCACTAGGAGACCTCATCATTTAGATTTGGATTTATTTTTCCAATGGCCATATCATCTTTTCACCACCTTTCCTGTATTTCAAATATTGAAAGAAAATGAACAAAACAATTGTATATGTTCTTCCAGAGAGGTCATGGGGACCTTTCACTCCCTCTCCTTCTGCGTCCGGTGGATTTGCTTGTTGGTAGCAGACTTGTCTCCCGTTGCGGGAGGGGAGGGAGGGAAGTAAGGGGAACAGGACTAGGATAATGGCCAGCTACGATGGAAGAAATATTCTAATGAGTTACACAAGAATAAAATATCCTTAACCTCTCCTTTCCTACTTGGCCTATTTGTGGAGGGAAATCTGTGTCCTGATGATGGGGCTGAATGAAGGTTGTGATTCTCAGTCAAACACGGTTTCCAGAATCCTGATTCCTTTGACCTAGATTATCTTCTATAATTTAAATAAACTTTTTAAAAAGCCCAACCTTAACCCTGGAAGAGTTAGAAGTATATAGCAGGTACGTGACATATTGGTGATAGATAGATCTTAGTTGCTTTCCACTTATGGATTTAATTTGTCTGTGGTTGAGGACTGGAGCTGTTCAGCGAGAATGGGCGCGGTTTCTGCACCGCCTTTTTGCATGGTAGTGTTTTTTTGAAAATTTTGTAATCTCTATTTGGCTCATTTTAACTATAAACTGGTTCACTTCCAGATAACTTTCCTCTCACCCATTCTACCACTCTTAATGGCTAAGCCTTCGAACTCCTCGGAGAAGGAGGGGAGGATGCGGCGAGTGCCGCTATAGATTTGAATTTGGCGTGCGTAATCCTTCTGTAGCCGCGAACGCGATAGCCAGCTGCGCCGACCTCTAGCTCTTAGCTTAAACAATAGGAGCCTCCTACCATCCGGAATTCTTCTGAACAGGTTCTGGTAGGATGATTCCTGCTAGGTTATCAGGCTGAGACCGGAGGTTGTGCACAGAGTCGTGGTGCAGCTATCGAGCAGAGTGGACCGGGAGAAGTTAGCGTATGTGGTCTAGAATTTAGTATTATATTGTTAGGGAACCTTTCGGAAACCATATCCAAATTATTAGTATTCTTTAATCATCAAAGCTGGTTAGGTTTAGGATAGAGGGAATCTAGTGGCGGATCCACGGTTATTATTCCTCTGGAAGGTGTCCTCTTCCGGTCGCCACGACACGAGGTAGCACATGCATCCGGAAAAGTGGAAGTGGCCAATGACTGGTTAGCTAAATGTGTTATGGCATAAATACAATACGGACTTATCATTTTAATCATTTTTATTGATATGCCATCAGCTCCAACTGCCTCTGATGTGATGCTATTCAAAGCCTCCTGCACTTCTCTCCTTGTAACATTCCTGAAATAGAAATCACAAGTGACACTCTCTTATTTGTTTCTTTCATAGAACTGTACGCAATCATCATTTGCCATGATACGTAAGCCCATACTAACGAAATACTTATTGATTTCTTTCAAATCTTTTACAAAGTTGGGTATGGCTGGATCGAATGGATCAGTGACACCACTTGTCCTTATTTTAGCCCAAAAGTCTCTAGAGCTTTTACATTTCTCCATTTCAGTTCTAAAATAATTTTGATTTGATCGTCTTATTTCATTGTTGAGCATATTTGTAACCTTACAATATGTTTTTTTTACAAGTTTCATTTCCTGTTTTACTGTAGATAGCATTTTCTTCTTATAATAATCTTTTTTCTATGGTTAGTTGAATGATTTGTTTATTTCTTCATGGAGATTTATTTCTGGTCACTCTCTTATGTACTAGAGGTGCATTTTCATTAAAAACTTGAATAATAGCAGAATTAATAAAATCTAGAATGTCATCTACATTGTTCATAGACATAGCATCTTCCCACCTAATACTGGACGTACAATGTATCATCTTGTCAATGTCAAATCGGGAGAAGTCACGATAAGTAACAAATCTAGGAGGCCTTCTTGTTTTTTTTGATTTTATATCGACATATGTCATCTTGTGATCAGATACTCGAACACCTCTTGAGTCATAGATGGTTGACATATCCACGACGTCACACTGTACGTATTTAACATTGCTATTTACAATAATGTGATCAATCAAAGTTGCACAGGTTTTAGTAACCCTTGTAGCAACTTTAACCAACTGAGTCACCTCAAGGCTCTTAAAGAGTTTATTTGCAAAGCGGGTCTCTGGGGATGATAAATCTAACAAGTTAATATTCAAGTCACCCATTACAACAATATTATCTGCGTACTGGGCCATATCATAAAATAAAAGTGGAGAGCGGGCTCTAGACAAGTGTAAGGCATATCTCCTGGTCTGTAGATAATGCAAATACAGAAAGATTCACTTTTACACTTCAATATTCCACAAATATGCTCTGGAAAATTACAATCTTCAAATTGAATTGATTTCAGCGAAAATTGTAGGCAGTTCTTTACATATAGTGCCACTCCACCACCTCTGGAGGCAAACTGCATTTCCCTTTCTGTCGCTCCTAAACAATGAATATCCACTCATCGCAAATTCATCAGAAGAATTACTTTCATTCAGCCAAGTTTCCGAAACACCAAAAAACATCCAGGTTTAAATCCTCTACCACGGCACGCATCTCTTCGAAGCCCGTGGAAAGAGAGTTCATATTTAGATGTGCTATCCTGATAAATTTATCAAGTTTACATATCCGTTTTTGACTGCACCACATTCCCATCATCCACAAGTCTCGGCAAGCCAGATTTGTCACTGTCAACCGGAAGTTCAACATTCAATACGGCTTCAACACCGTCAACTACAGTTTCCAGCAACCCAACCTCAACATCATCTACCTCAAGCTCACCCCTCGTTACGGCGTCTACACCGTCAGCCACAGGTTTCAACAAGCAACCTCCGACAACATCAACTGGAAGCACACCACTCGTCACAGCGCTTTCAGCGCTAGACAAAACCCCATCCGAAGCCATTTCACAGGATGTAAGCTGCTCGTAGACATTCAAAAGTGGTTGCTCCAAACACAGACACCCCCTTTCTGTTAAGGTGTCTGCCATCCCGAGCCAGATGGTACCTTCGCACCAGCTGATTCCAGTTCAAGAAAACGACACCAAAGTTTCCAGACATCAGCTCCAACTGCTCATTAAATTGTGCTAATGCAGTTCCACTTATGTCAGACCATGGCAAAATGCTGTCAACTAAAACAACACTGTTTGGAAAACGGATTGCCGCATCCCCCATTGCACCCAGCACCACCGTTATATTTCAAAGGCAAGTTATTGGTTCCTACATGAAAATGAATTATTTTAGGTTGGTGCTGCAAGAAACCCATCAACTTATTTTTTACATCTTTGATTTTCGCCCCTGGGTGTACCCTAACAGTACAACCATTTTCCTTACAAAGCTTCCCCGAATATCGGAGAATTGAATCACCTATAAGCAAATAATCAGCATTACTTTGCTCAAACGGGTTTGAGAGAGTGATTGTCCTCCAGAGTAGTCTGGCCTGCATATTCTTCAGCCGGTAACATGTCATCAGTGGCACACAAACCACTCAAAACCATTGCATTATTTAGGCCTACTTTACAACTACTACTTTCAACATTTATTTTACTCTTATTTTTAGAGGGGTTTCTTTTATATTTGCTTTCCAAAGAGTCTGTTTTACGTTTTTCCTTGCATTTTACATGACCAGAATTTTCACTCCATACACCTGAAGAGCTCTTAACAACTGACTCAGTAACAGAAGTGTGGTTACTTAAAACTACAAATCTATTTTTTACAAGGAACTTGATTATGTTTATTCGGATTTAAGTTTCGCCTGGCACATTTTTTACCTTTCACAACTTTCCATACTTTATCATTTGCCAAATTTGACCTAGAATTATTAATACTTTGAGAACTTGGTACAAGAGTGGCATTAGTACTACCATGTGTCTCAGAGGTGTCAGTGTGATGCAGTGTGTTGTGAGTCAATGCGAATCGGTCGCACACCTGACCGAGCAACAGCCGAGCGTTAACGAGAAACGTGAACACCACATTCAAAAGACTCTGTCTGCTGAAAAGTCTGGCCCCTCACTTATTGGAACACTATATAATCCAAGGTTAACAAGCAACGCTGCAGCATGCCGCTCGTTCAGGCCGCGCACCGAGTCGTAGTGTACTGCTGTTCGTGTTGTGTTATCAAGGAGCAGTAGGCTCCAGTGTGGACCCACCATTCTGCTCAAGACCTAGGTCACAATTGTTTAATACAAAAAACACCCAGGATTTGTTATAAAACGACATGTCACTTAAAGCCTGATCTACATAAGTTCTACTATGCAGTTTGAGAAGTTGCATCAAAGTTGGATCAACAAACAAAATATCATTTTGAATTCTAGTGACTTCAGAATTCAGTAACCTGATATGATCAGTTATAATTTCATTTGATAACCATTTATTGTTTAAAACCTTCAATGAAGATTCAAGTTGAACAATCTTATTAGTGTTTACTAGCAGCTTATCTTTTAAAAACATTACAAATGCTTTCATTTTTTCGACCAACTTTTTAGTCTGCTATTTTCTACAATTAGCTTACGATTAGCACATTGAACTGTTTCATAGTCATTTACAATGTTATGTTCTGCTTGCAGATTTTCTCAACAGAGAATTTGTATTTTCGGCCTTAGACAACTTTTTACTAATATCCTTAATCTTAACTTCTAAAGTATTCTTTTCATTAACTAAATGGTCATTATTGCTAAGAGAGATATTTAATTCAAAACGGTGAGAATTCCTTTCTACATTCCTCTGTGCACTCAAATAGTCCAGTTCTTCTTTCAAGCGCTCATATTTACCACACACGTCATTCAGCTGTCCGCAGACGTCATCAAACTTCAAAACAACGCCAGAAGCTCCATTAATCAATTCATTGCAGTCATAATCACAATTTGATACAAGTTTATCTAGCTGACTACAAAATTCAGAAAATAACGTACTAGCATCATCGTTAAAATTAGTGCAGTCAAATATAAAGCTATCCATGGCCAATAATAACTTTAGTCAAATTTAAAGGCCGATAAAAAAAAACCAAATTAACTCAACTGGTCTGTTTCTCACAGGATACAAAAATAAAATAAAATCCAAATTAAATCTTCTATACAAATACTACACAAAATGCGATGCAAAAAGATTAAACAGTACTCAGATTCGATCCCACGCCGCACGGTTGAACACAGGCAATGTGGACGGCGCCGGCGCTCCAACCAACTACGCCACCGCGGCGCCACAGAAGTCGCTGGATGACAGCTCGTACCTCAGTCGCGTCTCACGTCAGACCTGCAGCGCCAGGTCTGTACCCTAGAGGCCAGGTCAATAACATAGTTGTCTATAAAGTATAGACCGTCAATAATATTCAGTAACTCACTGGATCTAGTCAGACGAGGCATTTTGTCGGGTTACTAAAATAACTAAATCTATGAAAACTAATTAAATATAAATAAATAAATAAGTAATAAATAAATAAATTCAATAAATAACAGTTACTGTACAATTAATAGATTACCACTTAAACCAATACAATTACTGTTACAATTACTATACAAATTTACACAATTATTATTTAAACTATTATTAGTAACCCACTTATTACAACTAAACTATTAATTAAGTTACAATGAAACTAATTAAAATAATACTGTATTGTGGATCAGTCGTTATATCTCTAAACTAAACGATAAAAGCTTCAATATTCTTATATGCAATGTCCAAGCAGGGATGTAGCGTGTCTAGCAGTAAACTATCTGAAGGCGCAAACAGAAATTCTTCGCAGTGGGTGGGTGATCCAGGGGACGCTGCTCTAGCACCCCCTGGAATAAGCACCCCCTCGGGCTCTGACGTCACGGCAGGGGGGTGCTAATTCAGCGCACGGACCACGGAACCAGGCACGGAATTAGCACCCCCCGACTACAAGGGGGTGCTAAATCAGCGCCATGAAACATGGTCCGAGGCCCTGAATTAACACCCCCCTGTTCCAAGGGGTTGCTTATTCAAGCGCATGGACATGGCTCAGTCACTGAATTAGCACCCCCTAGCATTCAACCAGCAAAAAGGATATTTTAATCTTTTAACATATTCAATTCAATCATACATATAATAGTTGTTTATCTGGATTTTTGTGACGCTGCCACTTATAAGCTACTATCTACGATTGTTTTGCAATTTCCGATGAACGATTAAATAATATAATAATCAAATATGGCTACTTTCTCTTAAAAATTACCATAGACTTAATATTACATAATAATGCTCCGACTAACAAGGCTAATAGACCTTAGCACTCCTCCCTCTCATACCCATTGTCATATTTGTCTAATAATTTTCACACATGACTTTGCTTTCTTAATTTGTTCTATATATCACTTATTAAAATAATTAATTAAATCATATCCTTCATTTATTCTATTTCAGTTTATTCTTTCAGTTAATACGTTTGTAAATTTAATTAACGCACTGCTAAATATATATTTAAAAAAAAAACATAAAATTCTCTACGCACAGATCATTAAAGCCCATGTAGGCTCTTTTCCCTTTACGTTTTTTAATTACAAGTATACAGTAATTAGAGACAAATTAAAACTAATGATAAATGCTGCTCTTGTTTTAATTCTAATTAGCTGTCTTAATTTAGATGTATGGATTCATTCTTTTGAGATATAAGATTTGTATTATTGTATATTAAGTTCTTTCATATCAACTATAAGAATACTATAAAAATACCATCATTTGTTTTCCTCTCGGATATATAGATATTTACTGCTGTATCTACAGTTATACATTTTTGTGAAAGTAAAAGCTATTTTTGAGTCGATTTTTGGAATATTACGGAAGGTAAAATGTAATTATGGTTTTTATACACAATCAGTCTAGTATCTTTGCTGTGTCACTTTTATTGTACAGGTATTGAGTACTGGGCGTCCATACCAATGAAAGATCTAGTCTACTCATAGTCTAGTTAAGGGTATTCACTGAGCATTAACAGTTCAAGCTTAACCCAATCGTGAAAACTCAATGAAATATGTTTCTTCATATAATTAAAACTATGTTAATTTGTATATGAATCCATAATTAAAGTATTTATTTCATTTAATAGCTTCACGGAAATGGAGTCTTCTTTTTTTAGTTTAATTAACTCAAATTAAAAAAACAATTACAACACATAATTTTGTAAACAATTTTAGGCTCGTATTTTAGGCAAAATAGTTCACTGTCACACAGTATAGAATTTTTCTCTGCGGCATTTTTGTTTCATATTTAATTTTAATTACATTTCAAAGTTGGTTTTTATGGAATGAAACAGATGAAGTATGAAAATTACAGTTTTTGACTTGTCATTTATTACAGAAATAATTTTTCAGTACCTGCCCTTAAATAATTACTCGTAACCATCTGCAGTAAGAAACTAGATTATAATCTTTTTATCTTAAGCACTATTAGGCGTACAGTGAATCATCTGCACAATGGAACAGCTACATAGACTTAACACTACACAAAAATCCGTTTGAATGGTACTCACAAAAATATCTCAAGGTTACGCTCATAAGTATTACTATTGCTTACGTGTAAAATATCCTCTATAGAATCATGCCTAACTATTTTTCATGATTAAAGGAATATATAGAAACATCAAATACACAATATCCCTTCCGGCTGAGTCGGAAGAAAGGTACATTTCATATGAGACTACAACTTGAAGATGCATTATTAGTTTATGAACTTAACACTGTGATAAAAAACTTATGGATGAGGCATTGGTAGCTAAGGATGAAGTATATTAATCCGCAAAGGTTTCTTCCTAACTAGTTAATGTAAAAAAATGTTTGGTCGACTTCTGTAAACAGATATATCCCTCTGGTAAAGGATTATACCCTCGATTATATTACTTTTTCTAACGGTATCGATGATAATTAATGTAATATTACGAGAATGGATAATATAATTCATATTGGCAATTTCATATTAAGTGATATCAACTATTACATGTAAAGTATTCCCACATATATGTTTTGCTGCTCCTTTTATGAGTAACCCTATTTTCAAATGTGGATCATAAATCTTTTATTACCTGTACTATAGGAAAGGAGGGATCGTGATTTTTAATTACTTTAGAACATCAGTTCAAAAAATCATGGAATGTCGCATTGAAATTAAAATTGGAATATTTTCCAATGACCATAATTTATTTCGTCAGTAGTATGCCATTTTTTAAAGACATGAAGGAGATGTCTATGACGTACCAGTTATTCTAAAAAGATTCCGTACGAAGGGGCGGGTATCAGCTAGTAAACATTTAAAAACTTGAAACTCGTTATTTTTGCCTTAACATCGTTGCTCGTTATATATTGGCCGTCTACCAAATATGAAATATACAGAGTGAAATCAACCTGCAAATATCGATTGTAGGACTGTAGGTCCACACATAATAATTTTGACGAAGCTGACGAAACCCGTCCATGCACTACCGACCCTACTATTCAGAACTGATGTGGCCGTATCGAGTGGTTGAGTAATAATATCGATGTTATTATTCTTACTTGTTATTCCTATATTAATACATAACTTATTATGTATAGTGTTTTTTTGATGAAATTTCGTAAAAAATATAAGAAGAAATCAAACAATGTTTGAGTGTACAGGCCCAAGGTGTGGCATATTATACTCTCTAGGTAACGGATACTTTTACACGAGTAAAGAGAAAAGATAAAGTAAGAACACGGTAATGATGTATGGACAAAAACTGAAAATCATCGCCTTTTTGTATGCAGTTAAAGAATATTTAACTATTGTGTGTTACATTAGTCAGACGTGCACTTCTAACCCCATGTATCTGGAAGTGTCAAACTTAAGGATGAACATTCTTAAAATATTGTAAAAAGAAGAGTGAAATCTCAGTGAAGTCTTTAATAAAGCGTCTATAAAAAGGTAAAATTTAAAATTACACTTCAGCTTAGCTGTACTTTTATTTTAAGGCTATTTATATCGGAAATTGTAGTGAATTTTGTTACACTCTAATTTTCAATTCGTTGTAATTTTTATAACTGATTTGTAAACTAGGTAGTAAACAGATGTATAGAAGCATAAATATTACTTCATTAATAATGAAAAAATACTATACAAATATACATAATATTTTATTTTGTATACAGTAAACTTTTATGTTTTTTTAATGTTTTATTTTCCGGGTAGAACAAAATCTTCAAACCTCGGTTAGAACAAACTTAACAACTGCAACAAATAGCAATCTTTACTGGTACATTTAAGCATCTACGTTTAACACCGTAATCAATAGCATATCTACAATCTCCGTATAAATTTACAAGCCAAAAGTAGGTCTGAGGTCTTCCATTTAAAAACAAAATATTAAATAGACATATAATAACTACAGACATTTTTAATTTTTGGTCTAGGTAATCAACATGTATTAGATTGTTTTTTTCTGACGTCTCAATCAAAAGAAACTTTGTTTAGAAATAATTAAGGATATAAGACCACAGTTCAGCAATGTAATGTTAAAATCACTTGATTAGTGCAGCTAAAATCAAAACAGCTGATTGTTGCAGCCCACATTCAGTCATATAATAAAAGGCGGATATTGTTTGGTAATTGGTTTAAAAAAACAGTAATTGGTTTTAAAAAAAACAAACTATCTCCCTTATTTCACAACCAATTTTTAAAAACTTGGTATCATTGGATTTTTTATTAAATTGTGTAATAATTTAGATATTTTTTTACCATATATCGCTTTTAAGATATTTACGCTCAAAGAACTTTTAGAATTCACTATGTTGAAAATAAAGCTTGTAAGAAATTTAAATTTTTGATTTTCCCTTAAGGTTATAAAGGTATATACAAAATTTTAACCTAAACAATCCATCAAATATAAATAGTAAAGTAAAAAAGACAAAAACAAAACAAAATTGTGGCTTTTACAGTAATTATTGAGTTTTAGAAAGGCGAATATGATTGTTTTTGCCTTTGGTCCATGAATAATGTCTGAAAATATTGGTAGAGATTGTGGAACACTCTCTATAATAATTTTATGTACAGATTGTCCTGTAATTCTTAGGACAAGTCTATATACCGATACTGCTCAGGTCATGGCAAACGCATTTCAGAATATGGAAATATATATTTGGGGCTTAGTTTCCTATCCGTCAGTATGTATGTATTTTTTATATATACAAATTCGCTTTAATATTCTTAAAATGAATAAAACAAATCCTACCTAATTTGGATCAAATATTTGTGGTAATAAGGCCAGTTATAAACAATATTCATTAATACTTTCGAAATGGCGGCCATTAAATCTGATTAACTTTGAATGTCTTAAAATCCAGCAGGTATACAAGAATAAATCTGATCGTGGATTGTATCACAAATATAATTACTGAAATACTATTTTCAAACTAATAATAAATAACTCATTAAGAGCATCTTTACTGTAAAAAAACATGGTTCATGAAAATAAATTAACATCAGCTTTAGAGTATCTTATCCCTATTTCTTTTATTTTTGTGATTTATTATGCAAAACATTTGAAACACATGTTTCAGGCCTATCTAAGGATAGAATAGAATCATATATTTGAAGTTTAATGAATTTATTTTAATACCTGTTGTTTTAGGACATATTCATTTACGAAAATTTAGTCAAGCGACAATCAGATTTATTTCCAATAAAACCGCTTATCTTTGATTTTGTCATTTCTAAAAGCATTGTTGTCTGAATATTACTGTACGATTTTTCTTGTTCTTTATTATTCTTAATATATAACAGATAGCCTAGTCACTTTATTTAGTTTTTTTCACATATATTGTGAATAAATTGAAGCTTTATGATAAATACAACAGTTTATTATTGTTAATTAAGACATTTGTTTTTGTCCTTCATTGTTCATAAAGGCGTTCATTGTTGATATACATTTGCAATATCTCTAGTAGTTTTTAATTTATTAGAAAAAAGTTGCTTGGCAACAGATATTAATGTATTTCCTGTACTTTAAATGAAGGGACTAAGATATGTGAGCACGATTGGCACAAGATATTCTGGAGCTGGCCGTTTACTAGATTTTTGTATTGTGGCCTTTTTGTTGAGATCCTCGTAGTTTTTCCTTTTAGATTTTCCAAGATATTCCATTTTTAACAACAACAAAAACGCACACTAACCGACAGAGGGGAAATTAAGCAATGTAGATCCATAATACTCAGTATATAAATGTATGTTTTGACAGCAATAACGCTTTTGAAAATACGGTAGTATATTTATTGCTACGTGTTTTAACATTGTTTTCAACTTTAAAAAAAATTATAGTTTGAACTAACTGATACGGATATAACTGAATGATATTGATTCTTGTAGATATAAAATAATATTTAAATTGTTTCTCAAGTGTGTTTGAAATTATACTATTTCAGTTTTAAATAGTATAATTCAGTTTAATGATGCGTCCTTAAAAATAATTGGCTCTTAGCCGTCGCAAAATTGCAATATCACGGTTCTAAATTTTCCCCGCTTTTGATTGGTATTCGAAAAATTAAAATAAATAAATAATTGTTTTTAAAGTGGTTAATAGGTTGATATAATCTTTGACCATGTATATTTATTACACATGCCGGATTTACGCAATATCAGTTCCTCTGCGTTGTTCGTACCACGATTTCAAATTAATTTTACTTTAAAATAAACCTGTATTTGAATGCCTAGAACCTATTTTTTTTACTTACGTATATTTGATGCATAGTATTTTTATGAATGGTAATGAACTGTTTGTTTTTGAAATTTGAAGTAAACCACAGCAATGCAGTAAATATACTCATTGCAATATATTTAAATTATTATTATATATATAATATAAATAATTATATATATATATATATATATATATATATATTATTTTATTTTATTGAAAAACAAATCGCAATATGGTTAAACGTTTATTATTATATTCCGTTGGGGTAATTATTCATCTCATCAATACGGCGCTGATTTAGCAGCCCCCAGATTCAAGGGGGTGCTAAATCAGCACATGAGCACGGTCAAGGCGCTGAATTAGGACCCCCCTATTCGAAGGGGGTGCTAAATCAGCACATGAACACGGTCAAGGCGCTGATATAGGACCCCCGTATTCGAAGGGGGTGCTTATTCAGGGCCTGGACGCGGCCACTGTGCTGATTTAGCACCCCCTTTCGTGACGTCAAAATGACGTCAGTAGCGAGGGGGTGCTATGTCCAGGGGGTGCTAATTCAGGCGGCCACCGAGGTGATGCGGTGGTGATCCAGATTGCCATTTTTCTTGACCAGAGGGTCAGATTACCAGGTTTAGGTTGGTACTCTTTAGGTGAGGCGGGAGTGGTGGCCGATTGCGCCCAGGTGATTGCGCAGAAACTTGCAGACTGCTGTTTTATCTCAGCCGGCCTTCAACCATGTCACCTCCTTGTCCAGTTTATCAGACACAATTCCACATATAGATTTTTAATTTTAAAACTGGCTGAAATGATCCTGTGAGCAGCATCTGCGGCGTACAAACATGCCGCCGGCCAAGTCATTCGCTATATACTAATTACGCACCATGAGTGCTAACAACACTTGTAAAACTGCGCAAAAACACAGTAAAAAACAAGGAGCTTCAAACTCGAGGCTAGCGTGCAACAGGCAGACCAGGTCTGCCATTCCCTCTTAATTATAAATGTGTCAATTAAGGTATTATTAAAAAGAGCCATATAACATGTTTATGGTATATATTGATTTTCATTTTTGGAATTCAAATTTAACAAAAATTTAGACTATACTTTACTTTACAATAATATCTATTAATTTCCCTGTGTCCATAATTAACACATCTAAAACATCCCATCAGAGCAGGTATGTTAGTTTCTTAGTTTAAATATTTAATATTCCTCTTTTAAGATTGTTGGTGGTAATAACCTTTTAGAAACATAACTTATTTTGTGTGCTGTTTAGTATCAACAAATTTAAAGTTTTGAAGGATTTTTTTAAACCCCTTCTCAATGCCCAAATTATGAAAAAGTAAGAAAAAAAAATAAATTTTCTGTAGAAAAAAATGCTTTTTATTTTACACTTTGAATAAACACTTTTCAATTAATTATTTATTGCGTGAAATCCCATTAACAATTTAAAAACATTTAGGGAAACTGGTGTCCATATTGGATTATCTATAGGAAACACAAGTATCCAATATCAATTAACTTTTGGTCACTACACAAATTATTTGCCCATGAGGTTGACCATATGGCACTAATTTACAAAAAAAAAAAAAATAAATAAATAAAACTTTTTTTAGATACATAATGAGGGAAAAAGAATAATAACAATAAACATTTTGTATTTTCTTGAACAATGGTATTATTATTTACAATACTGGTCAAAATTATTTACAAATTCGCAATATACAACAGTTTAAAACACTAGTCCACAGGTAAATCAAATTGAATCCATATTGGCACCTACAGGTTACAAGCAAGGAACCATGACGTTTTTGTAACAAAATAACTGTAATCCATATGGCACTTACAGGCATAGGAAAGAACTTCACTACCATAAGAAACAATGAACTTGTCCATGCCCTGATTGAAATCCATACGGATTCAATTATACTTGTTGGGGTGTTTTTACAAAAGATTATACCACATTTATCATAATTTTATGTAAAGTAAATACATTTGGGTGAAAGCCCAGGCAACATCATAAGATAATATTTTTCTCCCCAGTTTCCATACACAATAGTAAATAATACTAATTTAATCTCTGAAAACTTATGAGATCCAGCAGTTTGAATATAGGTAGCTGTGAAGTTTCAAGCTGAACAAAACCATTTCTTTATGATAAATTTACAGGTCTGCCAAACATGAAAAAAATCATTTCCCCACTCCTCCCCCCCCGTTCCTCCTCCCTTCCCTCTTCCTTCCTTCCTTCCTCCCTACACCACGCCCAAAGACACCATCAAATATAAACGCCGTCCACCTGGAGTTTTTAAATATCTGTAAGATTTCAGATTGTTTTAGCTCTTAAAGAAAATCAGAAAGAAACCTGGAATCCAATACGGAAGCCTATGGGCAGGAAAAGGGTTTAATTTGAGTCAATATTTAGAAATCTACACAATTACTACAATAGTGTCTACCTTCTCCTTACAATCAAAGTACTTCTCATCAATCAAGCTAAGTAGGTATCTCACTCCCAAAAACTTAAAATTTACAACATCTACTTAGCTTAATTCCAAGTAGACATATACTTAAAAAATTAGGCCTACTACTTACACTAAAATTACAGCATAAACTGTTTTGGATTTTAATGATATTTATATATAACCAAAATTGAGGTTATATAACATATAACCATTTTAACAAAAAGGATTAGAAAGGATAAAAATTTAAGGTCAATAATTTTATCAATTACTCCTGGTTTCTTAACACAATACCCATCTTAGTAACACAAACATATACAGCAATGTTTGATATCATGTAAGAAAACCTA
>NW_025780252.1:0-50678 GCF_021130785.1 Homalodisca vitripennis | reverse complement strand
TAAATAAAGTAATAGTAATAATTGGTTTATACTCAAGTGAATTTCATGACAAACAGAACATTGCTTCAGCGATTATTTAAACATAAAAGTGGTCATCACCAGATTATTTTGTGGAAAAATCCACTTAGAGTGGAATCACCGATTATATGCTGCGGGTGTTTCCATGATAAACATAAACTTCTATACAATTATTACTTTAAAACCCCTATGAGTGTACAGAAGAAGAATCAATCTACATATCTACGAGGGGTATTAGAAAAAATAAGGTTCCCATGATTTTTTTAAATAGACAGCTCTATATTTCTACTTAGTGTTATACATCAATTTAAAACTTAAAAGTTAAGCTATTTTCCACATAATCACCGTTTCTGTCCAAACACTTTTGTAGATGATGCTCCAACTTTTCTATCCTCATGTTGTAGAATTCTGCCGCCAATCTTTTCAGGAATCGAGTAACCTCTTCCTGGACTTCATCATCGGTACTGAAGCATTGGCCACCCAAGTGTTCCTTTAATTTTGGGAATAAGTGATAATCACTTGGGGCTAGGCTGTTAGGGGGGATGGGGCACAATAGTCCAGCCAAAATTTGTCAGCAGTTCTTTGAGTTTGACCGTGACACATGAGGTCGAGCGTTGTCATGGAGAAGCCTCACACCACTGGAACAATCTTCCTCTCCGGCGGTTCTGTATCATCTTGTAAAACACTTTGAAAGCAGTTTCCGTGATTTTACGAAACACGAACTTTTGAAGGTAGCTGATCACTTAAGTTTTTGGAACGCTGAAAGTACTGAAGAATGGGGGTCACTTAATTTTACGAAATTGATGTTTTCATTTTAGCGTATTATAATTTTGTCATAATCTTGTATTACGTAATTTGACATTTTATTTTGTTGTTAGTAACACTATTCTCTAACAGCTGGCGACTTGCATTGTTTGTTTATTTTCATTCATCGAGATGGACGCTTACACTGATATCATGGATTCTCCAAAAACTTTCCAATTTTTAATAAAAATATACTTATTTGTCATTATATACTGTTTTCTGCATACATAAACATTTTACAATATTGTAAAAAGAAATTACATAACATTAGTTTTTTTTTTATATTGAAGATACTACAGGATGAATTTTCCAAAATCCTTTCTTAGACAATTGACAAATTCTTAATTTACAAATCATCAAGAAATGCAATGGCATCAAATATTTTTTTTTTTTTTTTTAATATCTTTATTCACAACATTCATCAAGAATGGTTAGAGAGTCAACACATGCAGTAAAAATTGATGTCATCAAGAAGTGTAGGTAAACTAGTTTAAAACTATTATAAATGCAAAGAGAAAATATCTTTAAAATTTGATATTTCTGTAAAATAAAATATATATATATGAGGAGAAAATATATGAATGCATATACATACACATACATGTCTTAAATAATAGCATTAACAGAATTAAAAAACTCATTCAAACTATAAATTGTAGAGTTTATCAACAGGCTGTGCAGTCTTTTCTTCAGAGTTTTAGAGTCACATGTTTTTGAAGTTTTCTGGAAGCATGTTAAAGAGTCTTGCACCGCTATAAGAAGGCTTCTTGGTGTAAAGGGTTGTTCTATGCGCTGGAAGGGATATATCATTTGCCCGTCTTGTTTTTGTAGCTGTTGACGTCACCAACCCTTGGTAATCTTTCTCTTGAGGCGTGGGTGATTACCTTGATGATGTATATGGACACTACTGTGGAGTATCTCAAAAGATTTAAAAGCCTCTCTACAAGATTCTTGTGGCTGTAGTCCTGCCATGATCCGCATAACCCGCTTCTGTAATACCAGGACACGATGAAGGTTGCCGGCAGATGAACTTCCCCACAGAGTTATTCCATATCGAACATGTGATTCGAACAGAGCGTGATATGCGGCTTTCAAAGCGATAGAGGTACCAATGGATTTAATCCTCTTCATTGCAAAGATTGCAGAGCTAAGCCTTGAACACAGTTGGTCGGTGTGATTGTTCCAGGAGAGGCCTTGATCCAGAGTTAGGCCTAAGTGTTTTGTGTTGTCAACTCTCTGAAGATCTGGGGGCTCAGTCAAGCATTCTTTTAATCGTCCAGAAGCGAGATATTTTGTCTTTGCAGCGTTAAAAACTAGGTCGTTATTTGAGCAATATTGTTGTGCCATAGTGACTGATATGAAGGTACGAATGTCCAAGTCTTCAATGGCATTGCCACTCATTACAAGAACGGTGTCATCAGCAAAACATGACTGGGTAGCTTATATTACCCAAATACTTAGGTAGGTCTGCAGTAAAAAGAACAAACAGAACCGGGCCCAACACTGAACCCTGGGGAACACCTCTTGTAACAGCCAAGGGCCCAGATCTTGCAGTCCTCTCTGTTCCATTCCATCCAGGTTTTGTTTTATTTCAACGACCTGTTCTCTTCCCGTTAAGTAACTCTCAAACCACTTGACTGTAGTCCCTCCAAAACCAAGAGATTTAGTTTTGTTGATAATTAAACTATGGCCCAAACAGTCAAACGCCTTAATTAAATCAAGGAAAACACTTGTAACTGTGTTCCCTTCCTCCAAGTTGTCAATGATGTGTTCTATTAAATCGGTAAAAGCACTTGTGGTTGATCTTCCAGGGATAAACCCATGTTGTCTATCAGGCAGGAGATTGTTGAGTTTAAGGTGGTTTTTGAATTCTGGTTAAAATTATTTTTTCTATGATTTTTGAAATAGTTGGGATTAGGGATATCGGCCTGAAATTTTGTAGCTCCTTTTTGCTTCCCTGCTTATGAAGGGGATAAACTTTAGATATTTTGAGTTTTCTTAATGTGTCGCAATATCTGTCAGAGTTTACTGTTGTTCCTGTGAATGGTGATTCTCCGATATTCAAGCAATATTGTCTCAACTTTTTCAACAACTCCTGAAGGCTGTCCACTTCGGTTTTTCATCGTGAATTTCCATGCGGCCTTCACTGAATTCTCTACACCATTTCCGAACGTGAACAGATATGCAGTTTTCCCTATAAACTTTGATTAACTGACGATGAATTTCAATAGGTGAAATCTGTTTTGCATTTAAAAAACGTATCACAGCACGAATTTCGCATCTGGCGGTAACAACGATAGGGAGCTCCATCTTTGATGGCAGCTAGGCTGGCACTGTTGGACGTAGCGAGGCACGAGTGGTGTGGATAGAGAGAGGGACAGCTGATGAATAAGACAGTGTTGCCAGATTTCTCCCAAACATATCGCATTCTGTCTCGACGGCATAGGGAACCTTATTTTTCTAATATCCTCGTACATTGATTTTGCTGAGTTTGATTTCATTTTGCATCTTCTCTGTACCTTGTAAATTATGCCCTGTCTAGTACGTAAGCTAGCTACAACACCCGTAGTGTAAGATGCACAACATCAGTTTACCTGATATGTTTACAAGTGTCTGGTTTATATTTGATTTTAAGTGTTTCCTCTAATATTGTACACAAAATGTTTTCGTTTGTGAAGTTGCCTTAAAACGGAATCCTTTATTCTGAAAGGCCTCGCAGAATTAAATTAATATTGGAAATTGTGCTGTAATTCGCTAGTGGTATTAAATAGGAGCCTTTGTTTACGTAACGGGTAATATTTGTGATTTTACTACAAGATTTTACTTTCATATTCTGTGTTCCTTATGAGCTGTTTTGAATATTTTTCACAGATTAGTAAAGACATAATTCCCACAAACATTATGAGCAAGGCAGACCAAGCTGCTTTGAATGCCATGAAGGCTAGGTTTTTCCTCTACTCTGGGTATGAGAACGGAGAGAGTGTTGGAGTTGGGCTCATGAGGAAAGCCTGTGAGTTAGAACCCGACAATCCGGAATTGAAATATCTCTTGGCCAAGATCATAAGTAAGTCATTTTAGTAATAGCCACCAAACCTTAATCCTATAGTCTTTAACTTTGAACTGATTAAACATCTACTATAAAGCATCTTTTATCAATTGCCTTTGACAAAGGGGTAATTGATCAAGAATTAGTATATCTTAGTTCTTAGTCTTCCACAGCCAGTTTCTTGACTATCTTCCAGTACACATTGCATCAAAACATTGCTAATTTTCAATTCGAATCTTGAGATAATGAATAGAAAGATCTATTTCCTATACTACATTTAACAAATAGTACAAGTTGTAAACATGAAAAATAAGACTGACAACTTTATCCAAGCTGGGCAGATTATACATAATAATAATAATTGCTTATAAAAAGACGCAGAACTATTGTGAAGCAATATTAACGATTATCAATATATATATTTATTAGACAGCCTATAACAATAATTACTATATTGCATACAAGTTTCTATATGGGACAAAATAAAATACTCACAACACTGAAAAAAGTATCAAACATCAATATTAACACAGGAACTCTGTTGTTCTGAATATAAATAAGTGCCAAATTATAAGATAACAGCTTATATGTGTGCTGTGCTTATGTGTTATTATATTAACAGCAGATTTAACTCATTTGTAAATTTTGTGTTTTGAAAATCTGCTGTTAGCAGACAGTCCCTTCAAAAATTATGTTTACAGTACTGCTTGAGTCACATATGTAGATAAAAAGTTAAATAAAATATGATATATTTCTTGTACTGTAATAAATGAAATAATGATATGCATGCCTAGTGAGCGATGGCTACCATTTATAATTGGTCTGTCTGAGCATAAGCTGTTGGTATGGTTAACATACCTTCCTTGAAGACAGGAAAATGGAACAAAACTTTTAGGACTCCACGTGAAGAGTTATTAGCCATTTAAAAGTAGTCATTGTGTGTCATTGTCCAACCGATTTCAATGTATAGAGTATTATATTTTAAAGTATATAATTACAATTATGACAACCCTTTTCCAAGTTTATTTTTTATTGAATATATTGGTCAAATAATATATAAAAACATATGTTAAAAAAGTTTAGTAACAAACAATGCGTGCTCAACAACAACAACGTAATTATAAACAAGCTGTTGTGTTAACCTTGGTTAACAAGAGCAAGTTAACCTGCTACAAGCATAAAAATGGTAAGCTGAGTGTGTGCACAGGAAACTAAAAGCCAACAAAAACCAATGTTGCGACTGACGACAACTGTTCTGATGTGTCACACTCCATCAGAATCACAATAGAAGACTAAACAACCACTCTCACACATTGAGATGGAATTTTGGGTAACTAAAATAAATATATTTTCTCTTAACCAATTGGCGAAGAAGTTTATGCTCACAGAGGGAAAAACCCCCATTCAATAACGAAGAGAGCTATTTGTTTCCAAGGTATTAAGCGTCTAAATGAGCGTTGAGAAATTACTTCTAGAAACAAATCCCAATTGTTAATGTTCAAATGGAATGTTTGATGCTTTTAACAGGTGTTTCAACCCTTTCACTCCCAATGTCCAATATATAGACCTCAAAATTATTTACATAAAATCCCTGTGTCTGTTTACATTATGTTGCACAAAAGATTTTTTATGTAATACAAAACAAAATGATCATGAAATGAATTATGTTCTTTGTGTATTACTCGTGGTATGGAACGTATAATCAATAACGGCATAGTAGCTTGCTTCGTTTCTCTATGCTAGTCAGCTGTTTGCGCAGTTTGTTGCCAAGTGGTTCTTGCACTGTTCTTTGGCTGTGTTACTACGATTGTTATAACTTTCTCACACATTTACTTGCAAGTAATTATATACTGTGTTTCTTATTTTTTCTACATAAGTGTTATTTTTTACATAATTTCATTACTTTGGAAGAAAAGTGAATTAAAAAACAATAATAACTAGAAAAAAGTTAGGTATTTTAATTATTTTGTTTAATAAACTGATGAAAATTAGTAAAGTTGTTTACTGTTACATGTACTTTTATGCACAGTGGTCAGATTAGTGGTTTTTTCTAAACCTTTGAAAAAGTCAAATCAGAATTTAAACAAAATGTTTAGGTAATTAATTGTTATTATAATAAAAAAATTATTGCATGTATACACACTGTTTACATTTATTGTAGTTGGGTAAATTTCATACCAAATAAGAAAAATATTAATTATGTTTGGAAAATAAGATAGAAACAATATTTTAACAAAGCTCCTCCAAAAATGCAAATTATTGCTGAGATTTTTGGAAGAGCTATCATGAAAAATAATGGGTTTTTGCCAGATACTTCTGAAAAAATGTCTGGGATTAAAAGGGTTAATTATTATTTGGATATTTCTTCTCCCTTTAAAAGTTTTAATAATAGGCCAAAAACTGTTAAAAATATCCATATTACAGTACAATCCCGATAAGTCGGCCCCCGTTAACCCGGACCGATTTTCAATTAAAAAATAAAAAAATAAATAATAAATCATCAATAATAAAAACGTAATATTTTTGAGTGGTATAGTATCCGTGAATTGATGTTGCATCAGTATTTGAGGGGACTGTACGACAGTGAGTGTGTGAATCATGGCACACAGCGGCCGAGTGGCGGTCATTGTCCCGGATTCTCGGAAACAATAACAGACGCGTATTTCTCCATATCCTCTCCCACGCTACCGCCACACCTGGACCCTTAGTACCGTTCCTACCTCGCTCCACTCGATTGTGCCCGTGTTGTGTGTGTAGTGTACTGTATTGTTTGCTTCTGTTCTTCAATCGTGCTTCAGATAGTGTGCTTCATTTGTGTTGTGCGTTTGTTTTTATCTACGCAATGGCAACATAACGTAAAAATGTTGTAGTGACAATGGAAAAGAGACTAGAGGCATTAGGTAGGATTGATAAAGGCGAATCTTTAAAAACAATTGCAGCATCTTATGGTGTCGGTACATCTACAGTATCGGATTGGAAAAAAAAATAGGGACAAAAATCGAAGAATTTTGTTTCAAGATGATAACAAAAGACAGTTTGGGCAATCGGTGCAAAGCTAAGTAAGCTAAAACCGAGACTCTTGACGACGCTTTGTATGTTTGGTTTTGTGCGGAAAGGGAACGTGGTTTGCCAGTGTCTGGGCCTATCATTCAAGAAAAGGCAATCAAGCTGAATAAACAGTTGCCTGATTGTGAACCAAATTTTACTGCGAGTCAAGGATGGTTGGATAGGTGGAAAAAACGTCATTGTATTCGCCAACTATCTATCACAGGAGAAAGTCTATCTGGGGACAACAGCACTGCTGATGACTATAGAAACAAGTTTTTGGAATTTGTTAAAGAAGAAAATGTAACGGCAGATCAAATATATAACGCCGATGAGACGGGTCTGTTTTACAGAATGTTGCCAAGCAAAACTTTGGCCTCAAAAACAGAGAAAGTCGCAAAGGGATACAATAAAAGCAAAGACCAATTGCCAATAATGGCCTGCAGCAATGCTTTGGGGAAGCATAAATTTCCTCTACTCTTAATAGGAAAAGCGAAAAATCCGCGAGCACTGAAAAACGTAAATCGGGATTCTCTACCAGTTGTCTACAAGTCTCAAAGAAGTGCATGGATGGACAGCAACACTTTTAAAAACTGGTTTTTTGATTGTTTTGTGCCAGGTGTGACGAAATATTTAAAAGATTGTGGGTTGCCAATTAAAGCTGTCCTACTAGTTGATAATGCTCCTTCACATCCGTCTGCAGATGTGCTACTCAGTGGCAGTGCTTAATTTCTAAAATTTTAGGTGTGGGAACTCTTAAAGCGGGAAGCTCAGACCGGTGGGTATGGAATACACCCCAGGAAGGAGGGGGGCCCTCACCCAGGAAAACTTTTGAAAATTAATAACTGTAAACCTTTGTTTTTAGGCCACCCAGACATAATAATACATTCATTTTTATAAAATACCAAGTGATATTTTAATGCTGTTTATTTTCTTTAAGGTGCTTGATTAGGATGTAAGAAAATAAAAACATGAATTTAAATTATTGAGTTTACTCTCTACTCTACTCTACTCCATTAACACCTTGTTGCCTACTTTAAATTTCCCAGAAATATTTGGTTTGATTTCATTGACCATTTTGTTTGAATCAATGAAGCTTGCCAATATTAATTTTTTAATGAATGGTAAAATAAAAACAAATTGAGCCTTATTCACAGTTTTATTTATACACATTACAGTAGTAATAATAATACATATTAATATGTAAATGGATGTTTGTTAATATAACAGCTTTTTTACAAGTTTGCATATTTTACAAAAAAATTGCATACCTTATGGGTACAAAACAATATTAATACATTCAAAATAAAACCAACTTCTTGGAAAGGAAAAGGAAGCGTTTAATTACACACAAAATAAATAACACACAGAGTGGAGTAACACGGTTTCATTTTTTTAAATTTAGTGTAGTTTTAAAAAGTTAAGGTTGATTATTTTATTTGCTTATTAGTTATTATAACAAATATGTACGGATTTGTAGTATAATATTGTAAGGCAATGCCAAGACTGTTGGTAAACTTAGTTTTAGTTGTTTGTTTAATATTTTAAAGTGAAAACTACAAAAGAAACAAAACAACAATACACAAAACTAACTGTAAGTACAAAAAAGAACTCAGAAATTTGAGTTCAGAACACAACTATAAGTTAGGCATAGGCTAGTTATTTTAATGAAAACTTAATGTTCTGAAATTCTAAAAGATATTTAAAAAACAGATTTAGGAAAAAAGTTCCCACAATGCAATGCTGTCTTCATGGTAAGTTTTCTGCCCTCGTTGTTTTGACTTGGTGTCAAGTGCAGAATGGTGTCCCTTCGCCAGCCAGGTTTTTGACGTGTCGCTCGGGATTGTATCTAGCCACAGGAGGTCCTAGGAGCCTGATCCGCAATAAATCGCAAACAGTGCTAATGTAGAGTGAAGATCTAAGAGGAGACATAATTAGATTCATTGCAGAAAACCCACGTTCACATTCAGCACTAGACACTGCAATACTATTTATGATGGAAATCAGTTTCTTAAACGACTGCGGTTGCTCTAGAATAGTAGGTTTCTCTCCACTTAACATAGGCTTCAGTCCCTGCTTTGAAGTGTCTGAAGTCTCTAATTATATCCTGAGAGCTGCTAATCTTAAATCTATCGCAGATTCGCTGGATCTCACATTCTCCGTAGGTGATGGATAAGTCTTTTGGCCAATACATGGGGTGGATCACTTTGATGTCATTCATGATTTTTGGTGTAGTGTTCAGCCGCATTTGAAGATGATGATAGCAACCTTGAAGTCAAGTTGTTAGCGAGGCTCCGATAGAACTGTTTTTCTGGAATACTGGGTATCTTGGATCTTACACAAAGTTTAACATCTTGAAACATCAAATCGTCAATAGCAATTTTAGCTTCCACTGAACGTCTACCCATGTTTTCAACTCGGTTTTCAAACACTTTGATTAACAGTGTTACATCACTGTGGGCTTGGATAAGGTTGAGGCTTGATTTTTGAAGCTGTAAGGACAAATCCGATAACTCTTCTAGAGCATCGAACATCAATGCCAGGTTGTGTACAAAAGTTGTAGAAGATAATGTACTACAAAGCCCTTTGTAAGTTGAACGTTGCTTCGAGTCCCTTTGTTTGTCTTCAGATGCTTCAATGAAATGATTGTACAAAGCTTTAAAATCTGTCCAAACTGCTTTCACCGCCATTAAGCTGGAGGCTACCCAACGAGTATCTAAAACACACAGCCGATTTTCAACATTTGCTCCTCTAGTCCTTTAGCAACTTCTGCCAACTCCCTGCTGTTTTTCGGTGAACAACTAAACATGTTTCTAATTTTATCCATGAATATCTTAAAATGATTGATTCCAGCTACTTCTTCTATGGAATCGTGCACGGCAAGCTCTAAACGATGGTTCAAACAATGCCAAATGAACAAGTTGGGGAACGTTTCAGTAAGCTGTATAGCAAGGCCAGATTTCTTGCCTAGTAGCACTGAAGCACCATCACAAGTTAGAGCAATCATATGGTCTTTCATGAATTCAAAGCTTAGACCTAATGCTTGTAACTGATTTAAAAGTTCTTGTAATATACCAGCTGATGTTGTGCTATTTAGCTCAAAAAGTGTTAAGAACACTGTCATAGGGTTTTGCATTCCCTTTAGAACAGTTCTGATATAAATCACCAAAGCATTTTTGTTTGAAACTGAAGTGGCTTCATCCAAAAGCAGGGAAAATTTAAGAGTCTGACTTGATTAGGCCATTTATCAAGTCTGATTTCATTTCATCAGAAATATGATGAATTATATTGGAGCAAGCAACATTTGAATGTAGGATTCGCCCCATATCTAAGCCATTCATTATTTGAAGATCAATTTCAGTTTTCAAACTCAAAAAATGGCCTATTTAGTTTAGCTTGCTTATAAGCCGTGCGGAAAATGCGCTCAGTTACAATCTGCTGCTCTTTATGCATAGAAGCAACAGCTTTTTTCATTGTATCTTTCTTAGCTTCAATGAGTATTTTTTCAGCTAAAGAATGAGCTCGAGACCCACGGTGTAAAAATATCTTTTTCCTAAGAGAGGATTGCTGGTCTTTTTTATTGTTTCCATAAGCGGTAACAGTTCCTAAAACCCACTCTTCGCTAATCTTTAGGCCCTTCGTTTTCTCTGCACGTAGAGTACTCACACTACGGCAAACATTGCAACCTAGTTCTCTGTTCACAATTAACCATGGATTTTTAGCTTTAAATTCAACAATTTGTTCTTCAGACCAACAAACTGGCTGTTCACCCCTATTAACAAAATCATTATTTTCATTACTAACCTTAGCTTCGTCTGCATCAGATCCCAAACCCACCAACCTGGATACTATTTTGACCGACGAGGAAGTCGAAGGGGAATGGTAATCGCAATTATCCTCATTGATCCCGATTGCGTCTTCTTTTTTATCTTGATCAACAATTGAAGTTGTAGTCAATGCTTCCGAACTGCAGTTCTCATTATTCGCATAACCTTTTTGTTTCTTAGGGTTAGGTTTAAAGAAATCAACAATTTTTCTGGTAGTCATAGTCAATTAGGAAACTATTTAGCTGCACCAGCACTAATAAGCATAAACACGAACACAATCAACGACCTGCACCTCAAAAACGAACTTAAGCGTGATGGGATGCGATGCAACTTGTAACTTAAACGCGAAACACACCAAGGTCAAGTCAACTAGTCAACACACTTGTAATCACTGGGGCGGTGGCGCGGTGAAGGAATGGAGGGGGAAAGGAAGGGGGTGGGGTGGGTACTGCTTTGTTATTGAGAGGCGCAGCCGCGTATGCGCGAACTAGGATGACTCGCCCGTCACCTTCCTCCTGCCTGATTCCGTGCAAGACTCATCACAGCACAGCTCACAACTGCTTGTATGGGCGCTTACTATCTGCTTACGAGTCACTCGCAAACAAAAGCATAGCATAATATTGATCCTACCTACAATTTTTTTTAACTAAAACTTGTACTCGTAGTTTTAAAAGCGTTCCCTTTGCGTTCCGGCACTCTTGGGAGGTAAGGGAACGCCGTTCCCTTGCGTTCCCACTGAAATTAACCACTGGTCAGTGGGGACATAACCGTCAAGTTTTTGCCCCCTAATGTAACAGCGCTATTACAGCCCATGGACCAGGGGGTTTCTCGAGAAAATCAAGAAGGTTTACATAAGACAGATGCTAAGCACAATCATTGACAATGAAGGAGAACACAGTGTAGTTGAGATTCTCAAAACATTTAATGTGAAAACTGTAATGTACATGATTGCAGAATCTTGGAAACAAGTGACTAGAATCAGCTTAATTAAATCTTGGAAAAAACTGTGGAAGGGTGTATGCAACTTGCCTGAAAATATAATTCAACCAGTGGGGAACTGTAATATGGAAAATTACTCTCCAGACGATGTCCAGCCCCAAGAACTTTTGGATATGTTCCAAAATATTGATGGCTGCTCTGAAGTCGATGAAAATGACATTACTCTGTGGTTAGGGGCAGACAATAACGGAGGCTATGAGCCACTTACTGACGAGGAAGTGATTGCATCGTTTTTATCTGATTCTAATGAATCAGACGCTGAGGAGGCAGACGGGGACATTGAAGATGCAGTGACCAAACTAAACGAACTAATGGTTTATTTCGAGCGGCAGGCAGAAACATCGCCGGCTGAATTGCTAATGTTGAAGAGACTGCGGGATTGCTTCAGCACTCAAGCGGCAGACGACATTGGCACAACCAAAGCTGACTGAGTTTTTTTACCAGGAAATGAACAGTTATAAATGTACTGTAAGGATTAATAATAATTAAATGTACATGTTAAGTATTATTGCGTAAATAACTTGTTTTTTATTGCCTAATATGAAAAGGCTACTTTTATTGAATAATAATTATGTATATATTTTTTTGTGCAACTTATACTCTATATTTGCCTTTATTTACTAAACTGTATATACTACATTAATTCCATATCTCTTTCTGCGGCCTAGTGCCTACAATACCATTCCTTACTGGATTAAAATATTCACGTACAGTGACAGACCAATGAACCATTGTTTCCCGAATCAGCTGTTTACTGTACACTGACCAACCAATCACAACGGTTGACTTATCAATTGCCCACCTTGCAAGCGTAGGCACGCTTGCTCGTTATACTCTCGATCCCGCCTGGGGCACTTATGTACTCTCTAGCCACTGCTTACCATACTTACTCTCTCCCCCATGTGTTACTCTCTCATTTAAATATTAGTTTTATTCTATTTGTTGTACATTTACATTAACATTAAAGTCAGTGCTCTGGATTGGCAATCTCTACCAGAACGTCTCTGCTCCCGGACACCCGCGTCTACCGTGCTCTACAGGACTGGCCACAGTGTTATGAACTATTCGTTTGCGGTCGTATTGTGCGTGAGTGAATCCGTGAAGGACATCTTCCGTCTTCACGCCTGCCTACAAGACAGCAGCCTATTTCCAACACTTACTGATCACAACCTGGCCCTCAACAACAGCAGACTACGGTTAGGTACCTCTCATGAAAATAAAGGTAACTGTTTATTTTATACACTTTATTTGAATATGCACTGTTCATAAACTCATTATGTGTAACCTAGTGAAACTCTTGTTAAAATCAGTGTGTTCGGCGTCTTCACTGCCTAGTGTGAAGTGGTCCTTCTTAGTCGAGCCTCTAAAATATTATTTCACGGTTCTATAACCAAATTTCATTCTTTTCATGGTCCTTAGCGAGCCGGATAATAAGAACTTTAGTCCATTGGTGAATATCAGTGCAATCTCAACTCTTATAAGCTATATACAGTGCATATTTCAAAGTGTGATTTCAGGTTCTTTCACGATTGCAAAGTCCGTGCATATCGATTTTCCAATCCCCTCTCCAGTCATATCAGCTGTGATCATATCAGCTGTGACGTCTGATCATATCAGCTGTGGTGCTCTGTCGACTGCATTGTTTTGTTGACAAACAAGCTTTCAGACTGTTACAGCACAGGTGAACTGATTACTGTGTTTAATGGTTACCGCTTCTCAATACTTGTTGGTTATTAGCCCTACTTGTAATACGCATTATTCTAAGCAGGTTAAATATAAACAATCTTGGTTATTGACACTTTACCTTGAGCAGGACTTGCACCCATATTGCAAAATTAAATGTTTATTTTGTCAACACTATATTCTAGTCTCAGCTTAAAAAGAAAAAAAAAGCTACTTACTGCTCACAATTGTTTATTATAATTTCTATTTGAACATTGCTCACGCATATGTATGCATGGTTTATGGTTACTGTCACAACACTACCATACTTTACCACTGACAGTTTACATGTAGTACGTGCGCATAATGTTTCCAGAGCCTCTGCTACATTATAGCTGAATTTAGCTCAACAATAACCTTAATTGTTGTTTATTATTTAATAACAACTTGTCTTGTTTACGTTTTTCCATAATAACAGTGTATTTTATTTTCTCGAAACAAAACTATACTATAGGCCTATACGAGCCTACTCTACTTATTGCATTATTATTGAGTTTTTACCTCAAAAAACTAAACAATATTTTTTAAATTGTTTTTCATTGTATTATATTGTTTAGATACTTCTTATTTCTTGGGGAAAATACTTCAGAGGAAAATAATTTAGTTTCTATTTTTATCACTGTCTCAATTCAAGAGGACAATATTTTGTTTACTTTTCACCTTTGAAGTTTTACTCAAATTGATTAATTTTCTACAAACACTTTCAACATGGCGATGTCTCTTAAAGTGGCCAATGCAAAGCGAGAACACCTCTTTTCTCAGATACAAAGTATCTATGATTTAACTAAGAAGACTTCCGATCCAAATATACTTCAGCAGTTGCTTGTCAGAGCTAAATCTATTCAGAGACTTAGACAGGAATTTTCAGCAATATTAGACTTGTGCCACGAGTTGGAATTAAAAGTAGATGCCGACTATACACCTAACTATTCCGCATTAGCGAGCGTGGACGAGTTAGTTGATTACGTTTCTGCTAACGTGCTTATGATTGAGACCAAGAGACAAGCTAAAGCTAATAAAAGCGAAAACTATTCCGCCTGCCTCCCCTCAAGTCAACGTCCGGCTACCGAAATTGGAATTAAAAACTTTTGACGGAGCTGCCTTGGACTTCTGTACGTTCATCAACGTTTATGAACAAGCCGTACACAACAATGCGCACTTAAGCGATGTAATGAAATTTCAATATCTCTTGAGCGTGCTTTCAGGCGAACCACTCGCTCTGATAAAGTCGCTAAATATAACTGAGCAAAATTATGCAATCGCTTATCAGCTGCTGAAGGATCGCTACCATAATACTAGGCGTCTACTCACACTACATTTAAATCAAATACTAGACCTTCCTGTCATCTCCAGCACATCTGTGAAGAATATCCGTGCTTTCCTTAATCTTTTTCACGAACATACGCAATCACTTAAAGCATTAAACAATGACATCACTAGTAACAACCCACTTCTCTCAGCCTTGTTATTACGCAAGATTGATAATCGGATGGTCACACGCCTAGAACAGTTTCGAAAAAAGGAAGAGCTTCATACTTTGCCCTCGGTTGAACAAATAATTGAGTTTCTCAACCTGGAATGCAGCCACATTGAGGACAGTAGTCTACATGACAATATTGTGGACCCCAAGAACGCTTCAAGTTCTTATTTTGGGTCAAAACCCAAATTTGATAAACCCAAATCGTCTCTTAAAAACGTGAGCTTGTTAGCGGCTTCCTCTCCACCCTCCTCGGCCTATAAACAAGGCCCATCATGTTTTTATTGCCATCAGAGCGGTCATAAAATTTATGGCTGTTCCAGCTTCGGCCAAAAGACACCTCAAGAACGGCACGGGATTATTAAACAGCACAACCGCTGTTCTTCTTGTTTGGGGACGCACAGATTAAGTGAATGTCAGTCTAAATTCACGTGTCGAACATGTCGTGGTCGTCATCATACCTTGCTACACTTCACTGATCGGCCAACACGGTCCAGTGTTAGTACGTCGGACCGCGTTCGTCCCGTTGTGGAGAACGGCCGTGACGGCGGCCGGCCTGCAACAACTACACCTGCTGTCCGCCCTCCGCCAGCGACCACAGCGCTCTCACCTCCTAGCCCGGCCGAACACACCACACTACACGCTCATGGCACACTGCATCAAGACCTCGCCCCTAGTACCACGGTTCTTCTGGGTACTTCTCTTGTCAAGCTCACCGCCTCTAACGGACAAGCTTATGTCTTTCGTGCCTTAATTGATTCAGGAAGCATGCTAAATTTTATTAGCGAGAAAGCCTCCCAACTGTTGGGTACACAGCGCCGTCCGGCCACTATTAATGTCGCCGGCCTTTCTCAAACCTCTGCTCACACACGCGGATTTTTAACTCTGGGCGTGGAAACTCTTGCTGGCCACCCAGTTGCCGCCCCGCACTCGTTCCACATATTGCCACAAATCACTGTAGATCTCCCACGAGTGCAAATATCTCAGGAGGTCATGAATAAGGTTAAAAATATTACACTGGCTGATCCAACCTTCCACCTCCCTGGTGGCATTGACGTGCTTATTGGTGGAGCGCTATTTCCACATATTCTTACTCACGAGACCTACTCTCTTGGTCTCAATTTACCTCACGCCCTGGGCACCTGTTTTGGTTTCGTGCTGATGGGGACGGCTCCCTGCACACCACTGACGCAGTCTGTCTCTACTATGGCTGTCTCTCTTCTCTCGACTGCTGAGGTGGACCTCCACGCCTCTCTGCAGCGTTTCTGGACACAAGAGGAACTGCCTGCTCCCAGTAAAAGGTCTGCAGAGGAAACTCAATGCGATGAATATTTTTCTACCACGCACTCCAGGGACCGTGAGGGTCGATATATGGTCCGCCTCCCTTTCAAGAACACCAGTACTCATCTGGGAAATTCCAAAGTTCATGCTGAAAGTAGACTCTATTCACTCGAGCGCAAGCTCCACGCTCCCACTAATGTGGAGTATTATAATTTATATTCTGATTTTATACATGAATATCTCTCTCTAGGCCATATGCAGGGCTGCCCTACTCCTGACTTAAGCACTCCCCACTACTTTCTGCCACACCACGGTGTTTTTAAGGCACAAAGTAGCACCACCAAACTACGCGTCGTTTTTTGACGCCAGTGCCAAAACCAGTTCCGGACTCTCTCTCAACGACACTCTGTTGACCGGACCTAAACTGCAAAATAATATTTGTGACATTCTTCTGCGCTTCCGCCTTCAGAACGTAGTGTTCTCTTGTGACATCAGACAGATGTACCGCCAAATCAAGGTGCATCCTGACGATCAACATTTCCAACTGATCTTATGGCGTGATCACCCCACCGACTTGATGTCCACGTTCAAGCTCACGACAGTTACCTACGGCCTGAACTGTTCACCCTACTTGGCCATCAAAACGCTACATCAATTGGCAGAAGACGAAGGTCACCGCTACCCCCATGCTGCTGAGATTCTCAAGCACCAGAGCTACGTCGACGACCTGATCTGCGGAGCTGAGACTGAAGAACTCGCCGCTGAACTTCAAGATCAACTCATCAAACTCCTTCGGCTCGGTGGCTTTGAGCTCCGGAAGTGGGTCTCGAACTCTCCGAGACTTCTGCAACACCTTCCTGAAGATCATCGGGAAATCCCAGTTTTTCTGCAACCCTCTCAGGAGCCTCATTTCTCTATTTTGGGCCTAAAATGGACCCCTCTGACTGACACTTTTACGTTTAACTTTAATTTTTCTTGTGAAAACCCCACTAAGCGTAAAGTGTTTAAGTCTCATTTCTCAAGTCTATGACCCCTGTGGTTTTTTGGCGCCTTGTATAATGCTCGCAAAAAATATTATGCAACTCATATGGATATCTGGCATAGATTGGGATGATCCGCTCCCTCCAGAAATATACAAAAAATGGCACGCATTTTTATTTGAACTTAAGCACGTTGCTACTATTACAATTCCTCGTGCTATCCCCTACTCTGCTGCTACTCACTGGGACTTGCACGGTTTCTCTGACGCCTCAGAACTAGGCTATGCTGCTGTAGTCTACATCCGCTCTACCTCCAATGACACGGTGCACGTAAGCCAAGTTATGGCTAAAACTCGCGTCGCTCCTCTCAAAAGAGTGACGCTGCCCCGACTGGAGCTATGCGCAGCTCATCTCCTGGCCCAACTTGTGAAATATTGTGTTACTCAATTAGCTCCCACCCACAAGTTTGGTTCTATTGTCTGCTGGTGCGACTCTACTGTGACCCTCGCGTGGATCAAAACACCTTCTTATCGCCTCAAAACCTATGTGGCTAATCGTGTGGCGCAAACTCAAGAGCTTGTGACTGTGGATTGCTGGCGCTACATACCTAGTGCTTCCAATCCTGCTGACTGCGCCTCCCGTGGGATCCTTCCCTCTCAATTGGTGGATCATCCCCTTTGGTGGCATGGACCCCGACTGGTTGCGTCTCCCCTCCTCGGCCTGGCCGGATACTGATTCCAGCCTGTACTCGGTCTCTCTGGAGGAGCTAGGGGAGCTGAAGCATTCCACTCCTGTCATTGCCTTGGCCACAGCACCGCCTACGTGGGACCTCCTTATCCAGTACTCTTCCTGGAGGAAATTGTTGCACGTGATTGCCTACGTCTTGCGTTTTATCCACAACTGTCGTTCACCAAACCGCCACTTCGGACCTCTCTCCAAGACAGAACGGGACTCCGCCCAGCTGCGAATTTTCAAGACCGTGCAAGAGGAAGCTTTCACTGAAGATCTAGCTCTATTGCGGGACCGAAAGACGTGTTCTACCAGACTTCAACGCCTCGCCCCATTCCAGGGTCCGGATGGACTTCTCTGCGTCGGCGGCAGACTGCGCCACGCTGACCTCCCGCCGAACGTGTCTCACCCGTGCATCCTGCCCAAGAAGCACCCTGTCGTGGACCTCCTCATTGACCATGTCCATGTCAAACATCTCCACGCTGGCGCGCAGCTTACTCTCTCTCTGCTCTCCCAGCAAGTCTGGATCCTCTCTGCACGCAGCGTGGTAAGATCTCGCATTTTTAGATGCCTCACATGTTTTAAGAATCGGCCTAAAAATAACGCCCCTCTCATGGGCGACCTCCCCAAAGCTCGCATTACTCCAGCCCGAGTTTTTCTCTCCACCGGCATGGACTATGGTGGCCCCTTTTCGCTCAAGGTCCATAATTTACGCTCTGTCCGCATTATTAAGGCCTATATTTGTATTTTTGTTTGTATGGTTACGAAGGCCGTTCACATTGAGGTGGTGACGGACCTGTCCACCGAAGCTTTCCTTGGTGCTCTCACTCGCTTCGTTTCTCGTCGTGGCCTGTGCACAGACCTTTATAGTGACTGTGGCACGAACTTCGTAGGTGCTAAAAAATGCCCTACACAAAATCCTCACGGCTGACCAGCGCAAAGTCCAAGACTTTGCTGCTGACCGTTCAATTCGATTCCACTTCAACCCTCCTGCTGCTCCCCATTAAGGTGGAATTTGGGAAAGTGCCATCAAGAGTGCTAAACACCATCTAAAACGTGTCATGGGACTCCACATACTAACTTTGTCTCAATTCATGACGCTCACAAGTCAGGTTGAAGCGATGCTCAACTCCCGCCCGCTCACCGCTCTCTCCAGTGATCCCAGCGATCTTCTCCCACTGACGCCTGGACACTTCTTGATCGGCTCTCCTCTGGTTTCCGTGCCTGAAGAGAACTTGCTGGACATACCCACGAACCGCCTTTCTCACTGGCATCTGGTTCAAGCGCTGCACCAACGTATCTGGAAGCGTTGGCAGCGAGAATATCTCCAGACTCTTCAGCAGCGCCTCAAGTGGAGCACTCCTTCCCGCAACCTCCAACCTGGAGACCTCGTCCTGGTGCATCAGGATACTCCCGCTCTCTCATGGCCCCTTGCACGGGTCACTGATGTCACTCCAGGACAAGATGGTACAGTTCGAGTGGTACATCTCAAGACCTCAAGTGGAACTCTCACTCGTCCAGCATTGAAGGTGTTTCTCTTACCTCACCTCTACAATTAATTAACTGTCTCTCTACCACCGCCTATATTGCTCTTTCTCTCATTGAATCCCAAGGTGATTCAAGGCGGCCGGTATGTTAAGTATTATTGCGTAAATAACTTGTTTTTTATTGCCTAATATGAAAAGGCTACTTTTATTGAATAATAATTATGTATATATTTTTTGTGCAACTTATACTCTATATTTGCCTTTATTTACTAAACTGTATATACTACATTAATTCCATATCTCTTTCTGCGGCCTAGTGCCTACAATACCATTCCTTACTGGATTAAAATATTCACGTACAGTGACAGACCAATGAACCATTGTTTCCCGAATCAGCTGTTTACTGTACACTGACCAACCAATCACAACGGTTGACTTATCAATTGCCCACCTTGCAAGCGTAGGCACGCTTGCTCGTTATACTCTCGATCCCGCCTGGGGCACTTATGTACTCTCTAGCCACTGCTTACCATACTTACTCTCTCCCCCATGTGTTACTCTCTCATTTAAATATTAGTTTATTCTATTTGTTGTACATTTACATTAACATTAAAGTCAGTGCTCTGGATTGGCAATCTCTACCAGAACGTCTCTGCTCCCGGACACCCGCGTCTACCGTGCTCTACAGGACTGGCCACAGTGTTATGAACTATTCGTTTGCGGTCGTATTGTGCGTGAGTGAATCCGTGAAGGTCATCTTCCGTCTTCACGCCTGCCTACAAGACAGCAGCCTATTTCCAACACTTACTGATCACAACCTGGCCCTCAACAACAGCAGACTACGGTTAGGTACCTCTCATGAAAATAAAGGTAACTGTTTATTTTATACACTTTATTTGAATATGCACTGTTCATAAACTCATTATGTGTAACCTAGTGAACTCTTGTTAAAATCAGTGTGTTCGGCGTCTTCACTGCCTAGTGTGAAGTGGTCCTTCTTAGTCGAGCCTCTAAAATATTATTTCACGGTTCTATAACCAAATTTCATTCTTTTCAGTACATATGTTTGATGTTTTTACAATTATAATTGAGTTTATCTGTAAGTATATCGTATTTTATTAATTTTTACCTAATTCTCCGGCTAACCCGGATCGGCCACGGTCCCGATTAATCCGACTTATCGAGGTTCCACTGTACATGCAGTATTCTCGTTTCTCGGGATTGGGTAAAATTTTTGTCATTCAATTTACACTAAAAATAAACACCAACAGTTCTGATCTTGTTTCAAAGCATACCTGAATATTTTCTGAAAAGCCATTCATGCTGCAAAAGCATATGATATTTTTAAAAAACCTTTCATATATCCAATAAATCGTTTTGGGTTTCAAACCCCATTTAAATCCAAAGAGTCTCTTGCAGGCCCCAGGGGCCATTGTCGCTTTAGATATTGTGGGCTCCAAGTCAGCTTTTCATCCAAGAATATACCCAAGTATTTGACTTCTTTTGATTGTTTTATCCTGATTCCTTCCAGGACAGGTGGTACAAGCTGGAACTTTCTTTTCCTAGTAAAGGTTATCATATTTGCTTTTAATGGGTTAATCCAAAGACCTTTCCCGTGACACCAGTTGCTTATGAAATTTAATTCTTCTTGAATTAGGTGTTCCAACATGCCTTTGTTTTTCACTTTGATCATAAGCACTAGATCGTCAGCATAGCATAATAGACTTATTTCCCTCATCTCTGCTTTAGTTAGAAGGTCATCAACCACGATTGCCCAAAGGAGGGGAGACAGAACCCCTCTCTGGGGGCAGCTCTTTTTGGGCCGTGATGGTGAACGATTCGTCCCCAATCTTTGCTTTAACTTGTCTGCTTTGTAGGAGGGCTACTATTCAATTGACAGCATCCGAGGGAACTCCAAACCGTTCCATAGCTGCCTCCCTGGATTGATACGCTACTCGGTCGAAAGCTCCTTTAATAAGATGTCCAACCCTTCTTGAAAAACTCCATCTCCCCAGGAGATTTAAATGGCTTAAAGGATCTTATTGCTCATTTAATTCTTTCAGATGTGAATATTCTTTTTTATGCTGTCTGCACTTGGCTAATTCTCAACCAGATCTTTCCTTGACTAGAGAATAAGAATGCTCATTTTGAGTCAAGTAACCGCCCATAAAGTGCGTCTCCAAACAGCAGCTCTAAAGTCTCCATCCTGTTCACCGTAAGGCCAATATTGGCCTTTGCTAAGGACCCCATTGGGTTGGAGTGTTTTTTTGAAGCCTAATTTCTTTTTTTATATTCATTTAGGGCATAAAGACAAGGGTTTATTAATAATTTCCGAGTTTTGTTTCTAATCTCTAAGTCCTCCCTCAGGCAAAAAAATTAAAAAAACCTCAGAGTCCACCAAGGCACATGTTTCTTTAGCATGTTTTGTCTGAGAGGACAGTTTTTCTCATAGGTCCAAAAGTGAGGCATCCTGAGAAACGTGCCACCTTACTATGTTTATATTTTTGAGTTTTTTGGATAAGGTTTATATCTATAACTTCTTGTCTAGTTCTTGTAAAAGTTGAACTAGACTCTCTATTTTCTAGAACTAAGTCATTACAGAACATAAACTGCAGGAGTTCGTCACCTCTTGGGTTTATGTAAGTGCTTCCCCAGAAGGCGTAATGAGCATTGCAGTCACGACTGAGAATGAGGACTATACCTCTCTCTCCGCAGTGCTGCAGTAGCCTTTTTACTTCCACTGGTGGGCACTTTGTTGAAGGATTGAGGAAGTAGGCTGAGGCTATGATTACCTCTTTTTCCCCTTGTGAGATTAGAACACATGCTCTTAGATTTTCAATTTCAATTTCAACGATCATATATGAGATTACCAACCTGAGTCTTCAATCCTCTGATGTGACCTCTGCTGATCCAAGGTTCCTGGATTAGGGCGATATCCAGGCCTGTTGTGATAAATCTCCTACTCAAGATGTTGGTTGTGCTCTTGGCATGGTGAAGGTGTATCTGTATGAGGTGCATACTTATGACTTTTTACTACCTTCCCCTGGTGGTCCATCCTCTTGGAGTGTTTGGGGACAGTGCACCCTTTTCTTCCTTTTGCCAAAACAGATGGTCCTTTCAGAGAGGGTCCCTTCTTCAGGAAGAGGGACCAAGTAGGTTTTCTTTTTGAACCGCTGCACTGGTGTCAGGAGTAGACCTCTCAGGTAAGGTATGTACAAATTGCTCTGATACCTTTTCGGTCTCTTCCACTCCCATCTCCTCAGCGGTGTTCTTTTCTTTGGTGGCGGTCCCAGATTTTTCAGAAATCTCACCCACCTTTTTTGGTTCCTCAGTGTTTTTCTGGCGTTTCTTCTTCAGTCTTAACTGAATTTTCCCAAACTTGTAGCTGATCCATGGACCCTCTTTTTCAAGCTTGCTTGCTGTAGCACAGTTGCTTACCAGGGTAAGCAGCACTGACTTTCCCTCGTCGCTTTTATGCAGGACTTTCCATTCACGAACTGATAGCTCTTTATTTTGTGCTTTCAAGAACTTTATTATCTTATTGGTGAATTCATTTATGCTATTTGTAAAATAGGCAGTCATGATTCTTGCAAAAGGAATTTCTCCATCTGGTACAATTCTTAGACTGATCCCTTCCCAAGGCTTAAGGGAATCTTGCTTTCCTTTCAGCCATTCTGCTGTGTTATTATTTTCACAAGTGAAAATCAGGACTCCTTGTCTCCTGTTGATCCCGTAGAAGCTTGGAAGAGTTAGGACCCTCCTGTTCCTCCACGATTGTTTCCAGGATGAAGTTATAAATATCTTCCATCTGTTCAGATGAGAGTAGGGTTTCGGGAAAATCAGAGTGTAATATTCCCACCCTTATTCCCTCTGCAGCTTGTTTATAAAAAGGTTTTTGGGGAAGTGCAGGTTGCTCCTTTTATGACCCCTGTCTCACTTCATTCCTTGTTTTTCCTTTTCTCTGATGAGCTTCTGGAGAGGAGCCATTATAAGTCTTTGCGGTTTACCCTCTCTTTGGCTTTTTAGGTAAATGGTTTGATTTTTCTACGATTGGTTTTAAGACCAAATCCCTGGCTTTTTCTTGAGAGTACCCTCTTTCGAAACCATGTTATTTGTTTCCTGGCGGCTCCACCCAATTTAGGCAATTCTTTCTTTCCCTTTCGGCTTTGGCTCCCTATACCTTTTAGTGGTCATCCTCCAGTATGGCATCTTCTCTAGATGTGTCAACTCTGGCTGAGTCGGGGGTTTCAGGACTTCTGCTTGGAAGTCCGCCTGTCTTTTTTTAATTGTTCAGGACAGCTAGGATCAGCACCCATTTTTTTTTTTTTTTTTTTTTTTTTTTTTTTTTTTTTTTTTCCCTGGGGGGCGGCCTACTGCCATGCACTTAAGCCTCAAGGGCCTTTTTTTTTGCGCACCCCGGAAACACCATGAGGACTTCCAGTCTACAACTTCAGCAGTTCAACAAAACCGCCGAAAACAACCTATCAAGTCCTCCTGGGAAAACTCGCCACCCCTGTTCAAGCTACCAAAGATGGCATACCGCTCTCTTGCTATTGCTGGGCAATCAAAGAGCAGGTGCTCAGCAGTCTCCTCCTGCTCATTACACCTTCCACAGAGCGGATCCTCCTGAAGGATGCCAACTCTGTGTAGATGCTTCTTCGGGTGACCATGCCCCGTAATGAGACCAATGACCTTAGAAGACATTGATCTGTTTAATGAGAGAAGGTCCGAGGCCACCTTGGAGGAAGGTGACTGTAATACCATTCTACTCACTCTCAAACCCGGATGCAACCTCCACCTTCTACCATGCTCCGCGCGAATCCATTTCGAGACAACCCTAGAGGATTCACACCTTGGAACACCGCAGAATGGTTGAGGGCCCGTCATAATTGTTGCTGAGCCCTGGTTGGCCAGGGCATCAGCTCTTTCGTTCCCAAGAATCCCCTCATGACCAGGAACCCAACAGACGGTTACATTGTTGATTCTGGCAAGGGAGGAAACGGTCTGATAGCAATCCCAAACCAGTTTGGATTTGATTGCACAGGAATCCAGCGCCTTCAGTGCTGCCTGACTGTCTGTGAAAATGTTAATCGTCTTGCCCCTATATCGCAGACGAAGATTCTCACGAGCACATTCCATAATGGCTGCGACCTCCGCTTGAAAGACTGTCGGATACGGACCCATAGGAACCACCAGCTCCCTACATGGTCTCACTCCCAGAATTCCAGCGCCCGTGCCGCTTTTTGTTTTAGAGCCGTCTGTGTACCATTCGAGCTCCGCTGGTGGAAGAGGTTGCTTCCCCTCTGACCAATCATCCCTTGAGGGCAAAATTATCCTAAAGGGTTTGTCAAAGGAAAACTTTTGTGGCATCTGATCAGAGATCATGTGCAAAACATCCTCCTGTATCAGAGTGCCAATTCTGCAGTGCCCACCTCTGCAGCCCGACCAGAATCCCGTCTGCTGAAGACAGTAGGCACTCTTCCTGGCCATAGCTCGAATGACAATGTCCAGGGGGGCGAGATTAAGACAACAGTCCAGAGCCGCGCCTGGCGCACTAGGAAAGGCCCCCGTGATAGCAAGGCTGGCCATCCTTTGGATACCTGCCAGACGTGCTACCACAGTCTTGGTTTCCGTTTTTGGCCACCATACGACAGCTCCGTACATTAGTGCAGGTCTGACAACGGAAACATAAAGCCAGTACAAGAGCCTCGGCTTCAGTCCCCAGGGCCCACCTATCACACGTCTGCATTGCATTAGAGACCACTTACCCCTGGCAATGACCCTTTCTAGATGAGGTCCCCAGTTTAGAACCCTATCTAGGATCACGCCCAGGTACTTGACCTCAGGCTTCAGCTCAACGGGTGAGCCTTTTAAATAGAAAGGGACCAATGCCCTCCATCTGTCGCCTCCTGGTAAAGGCAACCACGGCAGCCTTGGTGGGGTTGACGGTGAGGCCAACCTTATCACACCAGTTTCCCACCATGTTCAGAGCAGCATTGGTCAGTTCCGTGATTGTTGTGTTGAACTTGCCACTCACAAGAATCACAATATCATCTGCGTACCCTTGTGCAAAGACACCGCTGCTATTCAAAGAATTCAGCAGGTCGTCCACAACCAGGTTCCACAGAAGAGGAGAGAGGACGCCGCCCTGCGGACAGCCCCTCGTAGCCTTCGCACTAACACTTGCTCCCATGAGGGTTGAAACAACAACCCTGTCCGTGAGCAAGGCCCCTATCCAGTCACACACCTGACCATCAACGCCACGTCCCGAGACCGCATTGATAATCGCCTGAGTGGCTGTATTATCAAAGGCACCTTCAATGTCTAAAAAGACTCCTATAGCTACCTCTTTTTTTTTCCGCTAGCGTCTTCTCAATCCTGCATACCAATTGATGCAGGGCCGAGTCGCAAGATTTTCCTGGAGTGTAGGCATGCTGGTTAGGATGCAAAGGTCGCTCCAGAAGAGCTCCCTCCCATACAAACCTGGCAACCATCTTCTCCATGGTTTTGAGAAGGAAGGAGGACAGGCATATCGGCCTGAAAGACTTCGGCCGATCCATGCCCGCCCTCCCCTGCTTCGGTATAAACACCACTCTGGACACTCTCCAGGGTAGTGGGATGTACCTGAGAGCCACGGAGGCTTCTGAACAGTCTGCACAGCTGTGGAAGAAGAATGTCCAGTCCCCGCTGCAAGCAAACCGGTCTCACCCCGTCGCCCCCAGGAGCCTTATAAGGACTGAATTAGTTAATAGCCCACTCAATCCTACTGAAGGTAACAATACGGTGCGCCGGACTCCACTGCGAATGGGTGGCGCGACCCGCATGTCTCCCCTCACTTTCGGGTGGTTGTTCACCCTCATGAACAATACAGTCCGGGAAGTGTGTTCCCATCATAACTTTCAGAACTCCTTCCGGCTCAGTAATGTAAACACCTTGATCGTCCTTGAGACTACCAAGCGGCGAGATGGGATTCTTTGCCAACAGCTTTTGCAGCCTTGCACTGCCCTGCACACTGTCAATATCGGTGCAGAGCTTCTTCCAGGCTAACCTCTTAGCCGTACGAACCTTGCGGTTGTACAGTGCAAGAGCCTCATGGTAGGTGTCCCAAGTGCCCCAAGTTTTGGCTCTCCTGAATAGAGCCCTGACCCTCTTCCTCAAAGAGGCCAGTTCAGAGCTCCACCAGGCTACCTTTGATCTGTTTTTATTAATAATCGGGCAGCTGAGATCGAAGGAGCCGACAATCGCAGAAGTTAGACCGTCAGCAGATTCGTCAAGCTGCGCCGCGCTGTGAATCCGTTTCCCATTAGTGGAATCAGAATCCAGCCGTGCCCTGAGGTTTTCCTTGTATGATACCCAGTTTGTGTTCCTCGGATTCCTATACTGAACTTTTTCCAGCATCTGTTCACCGATCTTGAAACAGATGTGAGCATGATCAGAGAGGGAAGGCTCGTCAGACACATGCCAGCCATGCATCCGACCAGCCATACCCTCCGACATCATGGTCACATCTAGCACCTCCCTTCTTGTCCTCGTGCGAAACGTGGGCACATTTCCAACATTTGCAATCATTAGACTACGGGACATTATGTATTCTAGAAGTAACTTACCTCTGTTATTGGTGTTGGTGCTGCCCCACGCCTCGTTGTGCGAGTTGGCGTCGCATCCCACCACCAGTTCCGCTCCACTCCTCCCAACATGGTCCACCAAGGCAGCCAGTTCCCTGGAGGGCGTGGACTCCGCATCATCATACGGTAGATATGATGATGCAACTAGCAGGGCTCGTCCAGTGCCAGCCACCATCAGCCTGACTGTGGCGAGATCCCTGCAACAAAATTCCAGAACAGGAATGCTGTCCACCTTGTTGCTTACAACAATACATGTCCTGGCATTTTCAACTTGGGCACTAACTATTTTCACCCCTGTCATTGAAAGCCCTGATATTTTTCCCTTGCTGATCCAAGGTTCCTGTATCAGAGCCACGTGGAAATCTTCCGACAGGAAGCGTCTGCAGAATACAGCCGAGGCAGCCTTATTGTGCTGCAGGTTGATCTGAAGAACCTTGATCCCCATGATCAACCGCCCCACCCCGCGCCCTCAGCTGGACCTGCTCCACACCAATGAACACCCTCCAGCCCCTCCCCTTAAGAGTGGTTGAAGACTGCTCATCCATTAAAATTACGAGAGTTCTGGAATCTCCCGTGTGGACATCTCCAACAACCCTCCAGTCCGACACAGAGATCCCAGCATTCTGTTTGTCAATGGCTTTGAGAATGGTCGCAGAGTCCTTCTCGGCCATGGGACCATCAACCCTTAGGAAGACCTTGGTAGATCTTATGAGGTCTTTGTAGTCCCCACAGATCACCCCTATTCCCCCAGGGCCACCGATCCCCAGCCCCGGAGCCAGACCCCGCAGCCAGTCCCTGGTCTCGTCACTGCCACAGAGCATGACTAGAGCCCCCCTTTCCGGGAAACACTTTTTGAACTGCAGACACACACCCTCTGCTGAGAGTACCTCGTCGAGAATGCGCCTCCGAAGTTCCATAGCCTCCTCCTCTGAGAGGCGCCTCTCAGGAAAATTCGCAGGGACCAAGACTAGCTTATGTCCCGTCAGAACCTCCCTGAATGTTTCTCCCAACCCCTCCTCCGTTGAGGGATTGGTACTCGTCGCTTGCGCTGCTTGCCCAGGAGGTGCGACCGGGCGCCTCTTCGGCAGGGGTTTTTTCCGCCGAAGAACCGCCCGAGCGCCCTCTCTTCCCAATAGGAGTAGAGACCGCACCTGCAGTTGCCTCCGGTGCTGCCTCCCTCTGTTTCCTCAACTTTTTCCTTTCATTGGCCGACATCTTGCCCGTTTGCCTCCTCCATTGACTGTCCGGAAGCCAGGTGCCGTCGGCCTTTTTCTGCTCCATCGCCCAACGCTTGCGCAGTTTAAAGGGGAGCTTAAGGTTGTAGTCCATTACACATGCTCCAGTGTCTGTGTCCATGGACTCAACCCTTCCGCTAGCATCATCGAGTACTACATCATCGTCGATGGTGGTAGCGCTAGAAGAACAGGCAGATACATCCAAGGCCTGGGTGCCGGATGCAACTGCCCGTTGCAGTTCTTCCAGATCTAAATCTGTTGGTGTTTTTGTTGTTTTGTTAAAAGACTCCATAAAAGGTCCCACGAGTACCGAGGAAATAACGGTCCACCCAGCCAGAGCCCCGCATGACCAGGTAAGGCTATTTACGCTTGGGGGGGCGCCCAACCCCCAAGGGCTCCGTTTACGACGCACAACCCCTGCGCCATGCATCCCTTAGGCACGGGTCGCTTCACACCGTGGGATTGGGGGTGCCCCTCAGTCAAAAACAAGTTTTTGTGTGTGGTGCGATTCCAGGCGGACCCGGACTGGCACCACTACTGCGCGGCGCCGAGGGCCGTCACCGCCGCGCAGAGTGCACACTCGAGACACTACCCTAGATCCTGGGGTGTTTTGTTGACAGCAGGGCCACCTCAAGCAGGACGCTAAGTAGCGTTTATCCGAGCCCAACCATTGATTAGATGGTTGGATTCGGATCCCCCTTCGGTCTTGAGCGACACCTTGCGGTGCCGCCCCTGGAGAGGTACTTTCCCAGTTCATTTGGGATTGACCCGAACTAAGGTCAGCCCGTCTCCTAGACCCCAATCAGCACCCATTTCTAGTCCCTCTATTTTTTGTGGATTTTCATTCACTTTTTGAGTGCTGCTAGAGCTCTCTGGTTTAGTTTGATTTATTTTGTTTTCATTAGTACTCATTGTGTTCCCACGAGTAGCGGAGATCTAATGGTCACATGACTGGCGAATGACATGACTCTTTGTTTTAAAGCAAATTATATTAAAAATTTAGAGGTAAATCTTTAATAGAACTGAACTCATGCATATATCAATATTTCTCAGAATTTAACTTTTTGCCTTACGTAATTAGCAAAATCTTGTTTCTTTGAAGTCTTAAAGATAGCCTATTATATGGGCTAGTTTATCCTCACTTACTGTGGAATAAAACTATGGGGAAGCTGTTTAAAGCTTAGATTTGAAAGAGTTTTTAAACTCTAGAAAAAAGCTGTTAGAATTATAATGAAATTGAGATTCAGAAAGTCGTATAAAGATGCTTTTAGAGAGATTGAATTTCTGACTTTGCCATGTTCTAATATCCTGGAAGTGATCCTTTATTTGCCAATATCAAGTTAAAATTATAAGAGGTAGGAATTTTCACCCATATAATACTAGAGGCAGGGACAATTTTTGCATTCAATAGCACAGGACAAAAGCATCCTGTTGGTGTGAGCATGATCAACAAGCTTCCTGACACAATGACACAAATTAAAAGTTCTAACCAGTTTAAAACTTGATTCAAACACCTATTGGTGTCTTAAGATTTCCTATTCTATTGATTTCTTGTGTCACTGGGGGAAAATTCTTAAATTAATTGTAAAACAGAATGGGACTGGAACTTATGTTTAACAAATATAGTTTTGTGTGAATGAACAGAGCTGTCAGTATTTATAAGTTTGATTGAATGGACTGGTAAGCTTTAATTTGTAATTTGTTTTTATTGGTGTAAAAATATTAATTATTACAATGCAATTGTATTATTGTTTTATGCAATAAAGACATCATTGTAATATATTATTTGTTGTTATGAGATACTGCAAGTTATCTTGCTAACTCGCTTAGCGCATTACAGGGAAATTATGAGAGAGTTTGAAAAACTGATAGCATTACTTTATACAGGGTGTCCCACGAGTAACCTGACAAACTTCTCAGGTGGTTTCCTCTCAGCAAAATAATGAAAAAAATCATACAAACATATGTCCGTAAATGCTTTGTTAGCGAGCTACGGCTAGCAAAAGATTTCGCCCGATTTTATAGGAAAGAACTGAAAATAAAGTGAAACTGATGTTTTAATGACATACAGATAGTTGTTAAGTTTATTGGATTTTATGTAAAAATAAACTGAAAAATTTAATAAATTCCATCCTAGATCTGTAAGACCACCCATTTCTGAGATAATAGATAAAATATGCAAAATTCAGTCTCAAAAACATACTTTGTTTAGATTTTAAGTACATTAACTTCATTAAATGGGTATACGTAACGTTTTAACTAAAACGTTTAGAGAATTTAATTCCGAAGAGAATAATGTAAAATGGGCTAATAATAAACGAACATAAAGTTTAGAAAATTAATGCTTTATTAAATCAATCCATCGGAAAAATAAGACAGAAAATGCAGTATCTGTTTATTAAATGATTGTTCTTCATAAAAACAAAACATTTTAATTGCTGATCTTAGCTAATATTTTATTCCAATTTCCATACATTATAAATGGTGAACAATATGATTTCATTGATAATTAATACACAATCTGGTGCGTCTAACGATCCCATGTTTAGCTTTACTGATAGCATCATAGTCATTCTTAAGTAGTTCACAAGCATTTAAAATTCGGTTTAATCATTCTTTGAAATTTTACTGGTTCTGTGTATACAAGTTGCTTTAAATGACCCCAAAAGTAATAATCCAAGGTATATATCAGGGGACCTGAGGCCAATTATTTGGATGTCTTTTCAAGTGGTACATTTTCAAGTAGAACTTGCTGTTGATTCTCTAAAAAGTCTTTGTACACAAGACCAGTAAGGTGGTTTTCAAAAACAAGGGGCCAATTAACTGGTCCCCAATTATATCACACCATACATTTATTGAAAATCAAATTTTAAAGTTCGACTCAACAACCACTTTTTGATTTTTAGTTGACCACCGGTGACTATTTTTCAAATTTAGTATCTTGTAAACATAGATTTGTCCGTAGATAAAAAACACATTATTTCGATTTTCTAACACTCGTTGACAAAATTGTAATCTTAATGCACTATCACCTGAATGAAGATTTTGAACTCTTTGTAAATGATATGGATAAAACTTGTTTTCTTTCAATGTTCTCCTGATTTTACTACGAGATATGTTTAATATATTTGAAAGTTGGCGAGTGCTGAGGACTGCGTTGTATCATGTCAATGATATTATCTTGTTCACGTATAGGCTGTATAAAAGGATTTTCTCTCGAACAATTGACGGTTGGAAAAGATCCATTTGTTCATAAGTTATTTAAAACCAATGCAAATGTTACGTTAGTAGGTGTTCTTCTACTCGGAAATCGTCTTTCAATTTCACGTTTAGCTGCACGACTATTTTCATTGGCAAAATCATATACAAAAACAATATCTGCCTACTCTTAATTTGAAAATGTAAATGGTAACTTGTTATTAAAAAAACACGAATAAAGTACAAATAAAAACAATATTACTCATACACTGCACAAACCAAAGATGATAGACAGAATAGCTTGTATTCAGGTATTGTTGCAACAGTGTTGCCAACTCTTGATTTTCAATAAAACTAATAAAAAAATTTAATTGATGCTGTATTTTTAAAATCTCGTTTCTTAACCTACAATGTTTTATACTGTAAATGTTTTGTAACTTTTTTCTTAACTGAAAAAACATCTTTAAATATTTTGTTTTTAAGAAGAACGTTCATTTAATAAAGAGATATTGCATTTTCTGTCTTATTTTTGGTATGTGTTGATTTTTAAACTTTGTGTTTGTTTATTATTAGTCTATTTTACATTATTCTCTTCGGAATTAAATTCTCTAAAAGTGTTGGTTAAAAAGTTTTCGTGTTTATTACCCTAATTTTGCATATTTGGTCTGATATCTCAGAAATGGGTGGTCTTACAGGTCTGGGATGGAATTAATTCAATTTTTCAGTTCACTTTACATAAATCCAATAAAATAAACAACTATCTTTATGCCATAAAAACATCAGTTTCGCTTTAATTTTTCAGTCCTGTCCTAAAAAATCGGTGGAAATCTTTCACTAGCCATAACTCCTTAACAAATAATTTCTGGTCACATGTTTATATGAACTTTTTTCATTATCTTGATGAGAGGAAACCACCTGAGAAGTTTGTCGGGTTACTGTGGGACACCTTGTATATAGTAATGCTTTCAGTTTGACGTTTGTAAAATTTCTCCTTTTAATTTGTTGGACAATTCAAATTAATTAGATTAATTAATTCAATTAAATCTTCTTGTATCTAGTTTCAATATTTAATAACTAATATCTGTAGAAAGTTAAGAATCATATTAAAGTGACTTAGATCATATATACTTGTAGGAGCTCTTTTATTATATGTGATTTATTTACAAATTTTATCTGGAAAGTTAAGTCAGTGTTACAAAAATTTTACCTAACATTTTATTACAAAATTTTTCAAAATAGGTCCTCTTGAGTCAATCCATTGGCCCAGCAAACTTTCCATGAGTTGAAAGTATCCCAAAGTGTGTCCACTCATGTCACATTGTTGTCCTTAGTGCTTGTTGACAACTATAGACACAGGCCTCACAGACTTCTTTAAAGCATTCCCAAAAGACCTAGTGCCAACTAAACACAGCCAATCAAACAGGGCATGTCTTTGTTGCCTTGATCACTGACAAAATTTGTGCCATAGTCATAATAAGCCTAAGCAAAACCATGAATAAAACAATTTAACATTTGATCCCCATTGTTTGTTCCATCGAGCAATGTACGGGGGTCACAAAAAACCTGCCACGGATACCCCTCACCTTACTCTCTGGTTAGCAGGAAGAGACAGCAACCTAGCATTCGTTAACTGACTTCTCCTTTCACTGTTTCCAACTAAACTAAGTATGACACGCCTCACTGTAATCTCTGTTTAGCAGGAAGAGACAGCAACTCAGCATTCGTTAACTGACTTCTCCTTTCACTGTTCCCCAACTAAACTGAGTATGGCACGCCTTACCTTACTCTCTGGTTAGCAGGATTAGACAGCAACCCAGCATTCGTTAACTGACTTCTCCTTTCACTGTTCCCAACTAATTCAAGTACATTTTGATGTAGTCACATAAAAAAATCATTGAAATTACTTTCCAGGCAAATGATGCATATCTAATCTAGTATGGACAGTTACAAAGGCTCCAATAATCCTTTATCCTCTCCAGCATATTTTTTCTGCCAATTAATAACCTATTTCCTTCAAGTCCTTATTATTTTTCAATTTTTAAGTTATTTTTAAACGTTTTCAGGGCAAGAGCGGAAAGATGTTCCTTATTCTATGGATATACCTAGAGAGGAGCTTATTTTGCTTGAGGATGTAGTTTCGAAATCAAGAAACCAGAAGTATGTGGTGTATTTTAGCTCAAGTCTATAGAGAATGTGGTGCTCAAGGTTTTAAGCAGTACAGAAACAAGGCAGGGTTTTATAATAGTCCGTTATACGATGCAATTGAAGATATGTATGACAGATCATTAAAACTTTACAAGTGAGTATTATTTTTTTATTAATGTATCAATTAAAATATAAAATCGAATAACATTGTAAAATAGTGTTATTAATTTTTGTCTCTATAAATAAAGGCATTTTTCATTTTATTTCTCTTTGGTGAATTTTGCATAGTCATCTACAACTATTTCTTATAAAATAATTAAGTCTACCGATGTTCATTGATGGATCTCTTTGATCTAAAGTAGCATTCATTTTCATTTTTATAGATTAATTTTTACGAAAATAAAAATATTAGCTTGGGCATGTAAAGAGCGTGTATGTTTTTCCAAAATTTCGTCTTAAAAAGTTAAGTTGAGAGGATAATTAGAATTAACCCTTTGAGTGCCACGCGAAGTGGCGGAGGTCATGCAGCCAGTGCCAATCATTTGTGACAGGTCATTCCCCTGAGTGCCAAGCACTATTTTTATGTTACTGCAGTATTTTTAAAAATTAACACCTTCCTTAAAGATTAACATAATGGGACACTTTTTGCTTTATTATTTAGAGCAAGATACAGGCTACAAATTGATATAAATATATTTTGACCAAAAATTACAAAAAAAATATTTATATATGTGTAAACAAAAATACAAAAACAAAAAACCACATTTTTTTGTTTTAAGATACAAAAAGTATTCATTTATTTTTGTTTTATGAGTTTTATGTGCCAATTTTATGTTCCTCATGTTAGTTGGAATACATGTACCAAGTTTCATAAAAATACGTTTACATATAACTGAGAGTTTTTGAATTTTTTTTATATATTGCTGCAAAATGCTGAAAACCTGCCCCAACATGCACGCTTATTCTTGTGCATGTAAAATATATTTTACTAGTTTTAAGAAATTAAATCAAGTTAGATTATACAAACGGTTATTTATTTATTATGAACAGACTTAAATGAATTACTTTGGGCTTATTTCATTAGGCTTATTATACTAAATCCTTCAGATGAAATAACTGAGTGTTTTTATCATAAGAATGAATTAATGTATTTTAATGTATTTTTCACGGTCAGATTCCGTTATATGCCCCCAACGCTTAAACTTATTTTCAATGAACTTAGAACGTTATAAAACGATGTAGTTGAGTAACAGAACTAACATTCCATAAATCAACAAGCATTTCCAGTTATTACGATCGGTATTGTTGTCGCTGCTATCTTATCTTTCTCGAGAATCCAAATTACGGCAGGCCGCGCGCGGCACCAATTGCTAGTAACCAATTGTAATTCATTATAATCATCCGTAAATGAAAAATTAGCGTTGGGGACATAATGTTAGTTCTGTTACTCAACTACATCGTTTTATAACATTCTAAGTTCATTGAATAAAGATTAAGCGTTTGGGGGTATATAACGGAATCTGACCTATTTTCGCTTAAGGGCGATCTGTTCCTTTCACTCATTTCGGCAAACTATACCTTATTCAATAATGAAATTGAACTGAAGTAATAAAAGTAGGAAACTATTAAAACATTAACCAAAATGTCAACACAGCCACACTAGACAGCTAGCAAAAACAACTGAACGTAAACAAAACGACTGCAGCGTGACAACAGGCGGTTCGCGCCACAGCCTTTTAGATATCAGCTACATAAAAATATTGTATACTGCATATACAAACTATCACTACATGAATTATGTCGTTACATTTCTTGGGCTTTAATTTGATACGTTTTACGATGTCATACGTCAATATTTAACAACAGGATGACCAATATTGGAAAGGCCGATCTAGTCGGCCCTTGGCAATTTTCGTCAATACCGTAATCGGCCCCCTTGGCACTATGCGGAAACGTTGCTAGGCCGATTAAATCGGCCCTTGGCACTCAAAGGGTTAAATACTTCTATTAACAAGTAGGTTTTTAAAGTAAGCAAAGTAAGTGAACTGCTACCATTGCAGCACTGTGGTTAGTGGCCCATGCTTCTGCACTGTCTGTTTTGCACCGTTGTCTGTTGGTAAGCCATAGACGTCATTATGGAAAAACCAGATTGTATAGTTTGGCTACAAATTATTTAATACTACACGTTCCTATTTTTACTACAAAACAAATTAAATTGATACATTTATGTCTATAAACAAATGTACAAACTTTATTTATAAACAAAAGTGTCAGAAACCTGCCAATTCTAAAGACCACCTTACAATTTCATTATTATTGAATATTGAGAAATTGTTTAGGATAAAAACCAAGCCAATCAATTTACGAGACCTAAAGTTTTTTTCCAAAATGTAAGGCAACATTCCTGCTTGATTTTGAGAATTAGCTAATTTTGTGTTGTGTGTGTGTGTGTGTGTGTGTGTGTGTGTGTGTGTGTGTGTGTGTGTGTGTGTGTGTGTGTGTGGTGTGTGTGTGTGTGTGTGTGTGTGTGTGTGTGTGTGTGTGTGTGTGTGTGTGTGTGTGTGTGTGTGTGTGTGTGTGTGTGTGTGTGTGTGTGTGTGTGTGTGTGTGTGTGTGTGTGTGGTGTGTGTGTGTGTGTGTGTGTGTGTGTGTGTGTGTGTGTGTGTGTGTGTGTGTGTGTGTGTGTGTGTGTGTGTGTGTGTGTGTGTGTGTGTGTGTGTGTGTGTGTGGTGTGTGTGTGTGTGTGTGTGTGTGTGTGTGTGTGTGTGTGTGTGTGTGTGTGTGTGTGTGTGTGTGTGTGTGTGTGTGTGTGTGTGTGTGTGTGTGTGTGTGTGTGTGTGTGTGTGTGTGTGTGTGGTGTGTGTGTGTGTGTGTGTGTGTGTGTGTGTGTGTGTGTGTGTGTGTGTGTGTGTGTGTGTGTGTGTGTGTGTGTGTGTGTGTGTGTGTGTGTGTGTGTGTGTGTGTGTGTGTGTGTGTGTGTGTGTGTGTGTGTGTGTGTGTGTGTGTGTGTGTGTGTGTGTGTGTGTGTGTGTGTGTGTGTGTGTGTGTGTGTGTGTGTGTGTGTGTGTGTGTGTGTGTTGTGTGTGTGTGTGGTGTGTTGTGTGTGTGTGTGTGTGTGTGTGTGTGTGTGTGTGTGTGTGTGTGTGTGTGGTGTGTGTGTGTGTGTGTGTGTGTGTGTGTGTGTGTGTGTGTGTGTGTGTGTGGTGTGTGTGTGTGTGTGTGTGTGTGTGTGTGTGTGTGTGTGTGTGTGTGTGTGTGTGTGTGTGTGTGTGTGTGTGTGTGTGTGTGTGTGTGTTGTGTGTGTGTGTGTGTGTGTGTGTGTGTGTGTGTGTGTGTGTGTGTGTGTGTGTGTGTGTGTGTGTGTGTGTGTGTGTGTGTGTGTGTGTGTGTGTGTGTGTGTGTGTGTGTGTGTGTGTGTGTGTGTGTGTGTGGTTGTGTGTGTGTGTGTGTGTGTGTGTGTGTGTGTGGTGTGTGTGTGTGTGTGTGTGTGTGTGTGTGTGTGTGTGTGTGTGTGTGTGTGTGTGTGTGTGTGTGTGTGTGTGGTGTGTGTGTGTGTGTGTGTGTGTGTGTGTGTGTGTGTGTGTGTGTGTGTGTGTGTGTGTGTGTGTGTGTGTGTGTGTGTGTGTGTGTGTGTGTGTGTGTGTGGTGTGTGTGTGTGTGTGTGTGTGTGTGTGTGTGTGTGTGTGTGTGTGTGTGTGTGTGTGTGTGTGTGTGTGTGTGTGTGTGTGTGTGTGTGTGTGTGTGTGTGTGTGTGTGTGTGGTGTGTGTGTGTGTGTGTGTGTGTGTGTGTGTGTGTGTGTGTGGTGTGTGTGTGTGTGTGTGTGTGTGTGTGTGTGTGTGTGTGTGTGTGTGTGTGTGTGTGTGTGTGTGTGTGTGTGTGTGTGTGTGTGTGTGTGTGTGTGTGTGTGTGTGTGTGTGTGTGTGTGTGTGGTGTGTGTGTGTGTGTGTGTGTGTGTGTGTGTGTGTGTGTGTGTGTGTGTGTGTGTGTGTGTGTGTGTGTGTGTGTGTGTGTGTGTGTGTGTGTGTGTGTGTGTGTGTGTGTGTGTGTGTGTGTGTGTGTGTGTGTGTGTGTGTGTGTGTGTGTGTGTGGTGTGTGTGTGTGTGTGTGTGTGTGTGTGTGTGTGTGTGTGTGTGTGTGGTGTGTGTGTGTGTGTGTGTGTGTGTGTGTGTGTGTGGTGTGGTGTGTGTGTGTGTGTGTGTGTGTGTGTGTGTGTGTGTGTGTGTGTGTGTGTGTGTGTGTGTGTGTGTGTGTGTGTGTGTGTGTGTGTGTGTGTGTGGTGTGTGTGTGTGTGTGTGTGTGTGTGTGTGTGTGTGTGTGTGTGTGTGTGTGTGTGTGTGTGTGTGTGTGTGTGTTGTGTGTGTGTGTGTGTGTGTGTGTGTGTGTGTGTGTGTGTGTGTGTGTGTGTGTGTGTGTGTGTGTGTGTGTGTGTGTGTGTGTGTGTGTGTGTGTGTGTGTGTGTGTGTGTGTGTTGTGTGTGTGTGTGTGTGTGTGGTGTGTGTGTGTGTGTGTGTGTGTGTGTGTGTGTGTGTGTGTGTGTGTGTGTGTGTGTGTGTGTGTGTGTGTGTGGTGTGTGTGTGTGTGTGTGTGTGTGTGTGTGTGGTGTGTGTGTGTGTGTGTGTGTGTGTGTGTGTGTGTGTGTGTGTGTGTGTGTGTGTGTGTGTTATAATTACACAGTTAACTTTTCTCATCTATAGATTTGTGTGGTTTGTAATTTTGTACACCATTATTTAAACTTTAAAAAAACGTTTTTTTTAAAGATGATTTAATTGAACAAGACTTTGTTAATTTATCATGACCGGCACCTGCTTGTTAGAATGAACTAACTAACAGACTGTCAAGGGTCATTTTGCAACAATCGTGTGTGCCCTGAAGTGAAAGAGAAAACCGTAATAAGTCAATATTGTTATTAACGATTTCTATAATATTTTTTTGTAAAAGCTTTTGACCTTCAGTGGCAAGATTAAAAATGGATTGCTTACTATGAAGTGGCAAGTTAAAAAATGGTATGCTTGCTATGAAGGCATTTTCCAAATATTTAACTTTTAATCTGCATTAGTTACACATTAATCTGAATAATCACTGGTTGAGTATTCCGTAGAGCCATCATTTAAATTTATTGTCAACGGTTTCACAAGAGTTAAGTCAATCAGGTTCTCATTTTTCCAATATTTATTAACCTGCAACTGGATTATGATGGTCTGACCTGGTGCAGCACAGCTTTACCGGTAAGTCATACAATATAACTCCATGTATAAGGATTAATTGAGACCGGAACCTGATCCGGATAATTCGATTTTTTTTTTTTAATGCGGAAAGAAAGTACTCAAAACCCAATATAGAACATTTACTGTATTTATTATAAAAAAAAAAAACTGTATCAATTTTTACATTACGTGATATTGACAAACAATATTAAATAACTGTAAATTACATTATTTTTTTAACATATTTGCCAGAGTCAGCTATCTTGCTGCGTTAAATCAATTCTGCACCATCAAATCTCACACCCGTTTGACGGTGAGCAGTTGCAGATGATCACACTCTGGTTGCCGCTCCACCCATTTAAGCATGGTATCTGTTCATTTTCTCGGTAACAAGCAAGCCTTTGTTTTTAAAACTATTTAGAAATATATAGCAACAGAATAATGTAATTTTATAAATAATATTATGATTGAAGTTAGTTTTTTTATGTGTCTATATTTTTTCAATACGTAAATTCTGGAAGCTCATTTTATAAGCTACTATTCCTATTACTTTAAAACTACAGAATTATAAATATACTCATTTCCCTTCATCTCTCTGCAAATTCCTACAAAGTAACGTGGTATTCTTAGGCTTCACTCACTTCCACAAAAGATAAATTAATTAAGTAGCGTTCAGATGAAAGTATTTGGTTTATTTGTTGGCTGTACTGAACCGAAAGTTTCGTCCACCGCTAGACCTCTGACTCGCAATACTGGGCTGCAGTCTGCCCCATGGTAGTGCTGTGTTGGTATTTATTTGTTATCTTTGTATTTCCGAATTGGATACATGTATTTTCTAAACATCACAGAAAGGAAAGTTATTAGCTATACACAATGCTTTGTTGACATATCGAGACACAGAGATAAAAACTAAGGAGCTTAACGTAAGTTATAGCGATAAATCATCACCGAATTTCTCGCATATCGCTAGCGACGAAATGCTAGAGCACCGTAGCTTTGTGGCATTTCTTGCAAATACTGCTAGTGACGATAAAACGTCATCGTTGCACTTGGCGTAAGGGTTCAATACAGTACTACAGTTGTCTATTTGGTTTGAAAATAGACTAGATAACTGGAAATCTTCGATCTGTTTATATGTTTTGTAATTGAAGAGTAAATTATTACTGATTATTATTGATTTGAGAGCAAAAAAACATTTGAAGAATTATGCCAAATAAAAAAATACAAGTTGCTTTATTAGGAAATATTTTTGATATAAAACAGTTTTATTTTTGCGAAATAGTGTTACAAAAATTATGTAACATTAGGCCTAGTGTAAAAAATATGTAACAAGCAATAATACTATAGTAACAACTTAACCCCTTAAACCGCCACATAAAAAATACAGGATTTTGTCGTGTTTTGCTGATTTTTGTTGTTTGCTGAAACTTGTTTAGAATTAGTTTTTAAACAGAATTATATTAGTTTAAAGTAACAATTGTAAAAAAAAACAAAAAAATTTAACTTAAAAAAAATTATTATTTTTTTTGTAAAGCGTGTTCGATACATTTATTATTTTTATTTAAGCAACTTTTTGGGTATGAAATCTCTACTATAGTAAAAAAAGAAGCACATTTTACTTTAGAATTATTTATTTTTGCTAAAAATGTAGATTACAAGGATTGTAAATATACAGGGTGATTCATGAAGTTCTCCCCCCACTTGTACAGCACATTTTACTAGTAAAAATAATGAAAAAATGTTATAATCTTTCGCTAGCTGTAACTCGCTAACGAAGCGTTTTCGGACCTATGTTTATATAAACATTTTTTCATTATTTTTACTAGTACAATGTGCTGTAGAAGTGGGGGGAGAACTTCATGAATCACCCTGTATATACATTTTACCATGTCTGTCTAATATTTTCTTTTTGTATGGAAGTCTTTGAAACAAGGCGCTGCACAAAGGTTAATGTCACAACTTCCACACTGATATCTTATGTAGGCCAGTCCAAACACAGTGAGGCTAGCAAACGTAATGGCAAATACACCACGAAATGGCGGATAGGACAGCCAGACCACACCCACAAAGGCGGTGCCTAAGCGGCAAAAAACATCCTCTTGCGGAAGTAACGGAAACTACTTGGAAACTGATCTATCCAGAGAACGATATATACTGACCGCATAATACGCCAAAAAATAAAATAAAACGGGACAAACGCACTAAAACGTAATATTACGTCAGCGGCACTTTTTTTGCGCACAGGCCACTGACGTAATATTACGACGGTGGCGGGCAAGGGGTTAAGAGATGACAAAACAGTCTTAAGAGCATGTTTCTTTAGCTGAAATAACAAAATTCCAACATTTTTATTAAATCACAGTATACAGGCTGGAAATGTATTGCAGAAAGCAGTAATTTTTTGCTGAAGTTGCTGAGTTTTTTGTTCAGTTTTTTGTATGTCTGAAAAAACTGTACTAGTGTGCAAAATTAATGCAGGATTGTCACTATCCCAAAAACAGTACTTTCATGTGAATATTTGCTTTAATCAGCATGTTCTTATAAAGGTTTAGTTTATTATTAAACTTATTCTTTGCAGAAATGAAGAAGAAACATCACAATTTACAACTCTGTGGAAACCTAAAATAATTCTTTATGATTTCTTTAACTATAGACTCGTTAATTTTGTTATTCAACAAATTTAATCACCCAATTTAAACTCCAACCCTATTTTTGTTGTTTCCAGTGTTTGATAAACTTATCAAAATAATAACTATTTAAATTATTTTTATCTGCTGCTCTGTAATTGAATTTCCATTTGAATTTGTTTTTTCAGAGAAGCCTATGATATGTCATCAGACAGTCCCTCTGCACTTAGGAGAATTGGATATGGAATTATGAATTTACCCAAGAAATTCACAGACTACGACTTTGCACTCAAATGCTTGTTGCGCTCTTTGGAACTTTCAGAAAACATGATGACATTGCATGTACTGGGAACATTTTATCATCGATATGGTAATGTAAGTATTCTATCACTACTTAACTCTTTGATCCTAATATCCATTTTTTCAGACTTGTAAAGAACAAATTTTTACAGAAAATTTTAATTTTATTTATTTATTTTCATAAATACTAACTATATATAAAACACATGATTTGTACAAAATAGTATTTGAAAAAATATATGTAATGGTTCAGAATAGGCAAAAGGAACGTATATTAGAAGAATTAAAAACAGAAATAATTCATTAAAAAATAAAAATATATTCAACACTATAATTGTTAGTTATTATTTATCACTGTTACTGCCACATTTGACTGACAGTAGTATTGCTGGCTAAAGTAAATAAATTGATAAAATGTTTTCCCACCTCAGAAACAAAGTCAGTCGTTGGTTGACTTTCAACAAGTACTCGTGTAAGATTAACATATCCACACTCTTTAGTGGTAAACCAGTAACGTTTCTCCTTAGAAAACATTACTGCCATTTCTTTGCCATTTTAGTTTGCCATTTAGTTTGCCCATTTCTCCTTTATTGTGACCTTTTGGTCGAAAAAACAATAAGAAGGGACAATGGTATTTGTAATTCCCTTAAATTTGGTGAAAATTGGTCCATTTGTTTGGTTGTTGCATATGCATTCGGGTATTTAGTAATTGTGGACCCTCATGCCGTCAGCATTCACCCCCTCCCCCCCATTTCCTAACCACTTCTTTCCATTATCCACCAGCCAGCCCCATACACTAACAAATACATTAATTTACACCTCGCACATAAGGGACCAATTTTTTAAAATATATTTTTAGTTTGTCGTTTTCAGTAAATTATCAACAACAACAAGTTACAGTTACAGTTGTTATGTTTAGTTTTACATTTCTTCAATAATTCACTGTTAGTTCTGAAGATTGCATAATTAACCCTTTGACTGGTGGGGTTTTTTTTCTCTGTAAAAATGCCTTAAAAATTGAGTATTTTTTATGATGATAATAACAAAATCTGTTCAATGAAACTGTGTTAAAAATTAAAGTTTTAAATAGTGGTCTACAAAATTACATGCTTAAGGTAATGATTTCCTCTTCAATTTAAGGGCGTCGTCCCATTGGTCTCTGCAGTTGAGAAAATCTCTATTACAAATGTATAGTCTCAAATACATTAAATTGAAAGATTTTGGTTGAATGTAATAAACAATTATTGTATTTTAATATTTGATAGAACTGGACAATCAAAACAAATATACTAATTGCATATTATGTTTATAAATCATGGCAGTAGAAGAAATCTTCATGTTGGCAGATATATTATTCTACTTTGGAGTAATGTATATGGTAGAAGATGGTGTCTGCCTTTTTCAATAATTTTCTTATATTATGTATTATATGACGCTGTTCATCTATTATCCCTTTTGTTAATGTTAGGGATCTCAAATGTTCGATCACATTCCCTTATATCAGAGCTTGACCTGTCTATCTGGAACATTCTTACACATTCTCATGACAATATCTACCTATATCGTTTTTGAGACCACCAAGTGGCGAGATGGGATTTTTTTTTCAGACTTTCGGTGGATTTGACCAGCTGTACTGTGTTGTGAATATGTTTCCGATTACTGCCATCGGATTCTAGATCTACCCTTAGGTTTTCCTTGTATAACAAGACCCAGTCTGTATTTTTCGGATTTCTTTACTGAACTTTTTCAAGATCTAGTTTTCCAATTTTAAAGCAAATGTGAGCATGATCAGATAGAGAAAGCTCGTCAGACACAAGCCAACGGTGTATCCTATTAACCATACCCTTTGTTATGATGGTTATGTCTATCAACTCCCTATGCGTCTGCATGTGAAACGTAGAAGAAGCATTACCCATGTTGCAATCACTAGACTTTTAGGATATTATATACTTCAGAAGCGACTTAACTCTATTGTTTGTGTCAGTACTACCTCACACCTCACTGTATGAGTTAGCATTGCAGTAAATCACCAATTACACACCACTTCTCCCAGCATGATCCACCAAAGCAGCAATCTCTCTTGAGAGTGTGGAATCCACATTATCATATGAAAGATATAATGATGGAATCATCAGGGTTCGTTTAGTGCCAGCCAGTCCTAATCAGCCTGACAGGGTAAATCCCTGGAGCAAAATCCCAGAACGGGAAATGCTGTGCACCTTGTTGCTTAAAAGCAATACAAGCTTGGCATTATTAACATGGGCAGTAACAATTTTAACCCCTGTCAATTTTTACCCTTACAAATCCCGGTTTCCTGTATCAGGGCCATGTGAAATTCTTCTGCCAAAAAGCGTCTGCAGAACATAGCTGAAGCCGCTTTACTGTGCTGCAGATTTACCTGAAGGACCTTGATCCCAATGATCAGTCGCCATACCTCACGTCCTCAGCTAGTCTGCTCAACCTCGACATTAACACCACCAACTGCTAATCTTCATCGATGGTTGTTGAGCATGATGAACAGGCAGACATCCAAAGGCAAACTGCCCCCTGTAACCTTTCCAGATCAATATATGTTGGGTTTTGTTTAATGTTTTTCATTTCAGGATCCATAAAAGATCCCATGAGTACCGAGAAAATAACTGGTCCGCCTGACCAGAGCGCTCTGCATGACCAGGTATTGCTATTTACGTATGGGAGGTGCCGAACTCCTAAGGGTTCCGTTTGAGATGCACTACCCCTGCACCATTCATCCCTTAGGTACAGGTCGCTTCACACTGTGGGATTGGATACTTCCAGTCCCATACAAATGTATGTGTAGAGCAATTCCAGACAGGCGAGTCGAGATTGGCTATGCCCGAATTGGCACCACTACTGTGAGGTGCTGAGGACAGCCTCCGTCACAGAGTGCACAATCAGAGCAATCCTGGGATTTTGTTAACAGCAGAACCACCTCATGCAGGATGATTGACTGCCGTTCATCCAAGCCCAACCATTTCGTTGGATTCAGATTTCCAATTAGTCTTGAGTGGCACTAGATACAGTGTCACCCTCTAAAATAAGAGTCATGCATATTTTGTGGACTACCCAGCTCGTAATTTTTTGCTTGCACTCTCTGTATTAGTTCTTCAAAGGTATGAATATTTGTCTTATACCACCATATGTTCTAGTCTCCCTATACAGGATTATCAACATTCACACGAGAATTTGAGCTGGAAGATAAGGTCTACCAACTGCACTTGAAGAGTTTTTCACTTCGTCCTTTTGGGTACAGTTCTACCCAATTATTTATTGTGTATTGTTTTTCCTTTGCTATTTCAGTATTGTTTGGCATTGTGCAGCTTCCTTTAGCAACTCAGTGTTTTGTTTCCTACTTGATAGATTTGCTTGTGATGTAATTTAAAGAAACAGACGTGCTAGTGAGTGATGATTTTCTCCATATTCAATGTAAAAGTTGGTGTCGTGAATGCATTTTAAAGTATTTTACTATTATTGTGTCATATTGGACAGAAAAGATGTGTTGTTTTCTGTTACTTCATGTGACAGGTCAAATTACGACATTTGAATATTCGCGGGGAATTGGCAGACTGTGACGTCAGTGAATCGGCCAGACTGTGACGTCAGTGAATCACATGTTGTCGGAATTGAGATTTATTTAATTAATAACGGAGAAATATATTAAACTTTATACGGGAAAAAATTTAATTAATTAAAATGAGTTATACATAACCAAAATTCGTGTTTTACAAAGGTACTAAATAAAATTACGCAGAAAAGCCAATTGTGGGATAAAATGACTTGCGTATTGATGACGTCAGAAAGCACATGTTGCTAAAAATTTAAATTAAAAAAGCTTTAGAAAAATTATAAATGAAAATAGAAAGACTTAAATTGATCAATTATAGTGAACGTGATAAATTTCGACAATCATAAGAAAAGAATCAAATTATATTCAATCGTGAAGACGCTGATTTGAACGGGAGAGGGGATGAACATTGTGTGAAACCGAGGGGATGAACATTGGTGTGAACCGGTATGCGTAGTTTTTATACGGAGAATCCTTCTTCTCTGTCTGGACTTGAAGCAGTAAGGACGTCTACTCGTATAGATCCTTCTAGTACAGTAGTGATGAAATTTGAAACTGTATAATAGTGCATTGAAGTTGTAATTAGGGATGAGATGTTGTGTTAGTGAACAAAAATCAAAGCAAAGTGAGTAGAATTAGACAGTATAATATAAAATAAATTGACGTCAAAGTCATTTGCTTTGTCTTTTATTGAGTATCCAATCTACAAAGAAATGTGGTAAGTAAGATAATAAGCTTTAAATTAAAGAATACTACTTTCAAAACTTATTTGATTCAAAGTGATTGATAAGAACAGTGAATATTTTGTGAACTTTATTATGATATAAACAATCATATTGATCAGAACATTTCAATAGAGTAATATTAAGTTTGAACCATTATTCAACCTACTTAAAAAACCTGAGATAAATATAGACCCAGTGCTAGTGATATATATATATATAACGTGTAGCCTACTTTCATTATTACAAACTACACTTTCAACAACACCACAGACATTGAAGTTTGATCGTTATTTAAATATCAACTTGGAAATAATATGAGTTAGCCAACACGAAGCAAGTCGCATAACCAATGAGGGGCAGCACACTTTTGAATACCGATTGTGAGAAAATTGGGACAACAAACGGGGGCCTGGAACGTAGTAAAATCACACAGCCAACTTGGGACCTGGAACGTAGCAGAATGGCACACAAACGAGGGGACCGTAGCATTCATAAATCGGAATTGTAATTATTTATGTACTTCCACACAGTGGCCATTGTCGGCCATTGTAGCCTTGGTACATGTAATAATATGTTTAAGTACGTTTATAATATTTTTGGCTCTCAAAAAAATAATTATTGGTCTTTTGAAACTTTATATGTTAAATTTTTAATTTAGCCACTTCACAATGTTGTTTTTTCAAAGGAAAAATGCTGAAAAAGCAAATTAAAAAAAGTAAATAACAAAAAAATCTTTAAGATTTTGGATAGTCTGAAAACATTTTTTAATCTCTAGAGGAACTAGTAGTTGAATGGGGCCGGACAGTAACGCCTCTGGTCAGTGTGGACTACAGTAGCACCTTCAGTGCTGCTCTGTGCTGATTGCAATGAACAAAAATTATCCCTTGAGATAGTACCGGATCAGTAAAATTTAAGAAGATTTTAAAATGTATTTACTAATTGGATTTTACTTGGGGAGAAGAAGAAGATATTTCCTCTTTGATTAACCCCTGTAGGGCCATAAGTGCATATAAGAACGAGGGCTGACCATGCTCTAAACTCTGTAAGCATACATATATGCACAAAAACGATTGTTTGCCTTGTTTTGTGATGATAGTTCTTAGTTAGTCCGCTAGAGTGGGCGGGAAATATGTTTCAGTTGTTTAGAGATGTGATGCATACCACATGACCACCTCTGTGGATATTGATCAATGCTGGACCGGTAATTGTCTCAAAGTAGCAGTTTGGTAGTATCGCTCAACTCCATATACGTGTACGCTTCTGCTGTGCTAAGAATAAAAAGATCGATTGGCAAAGAATTAAAAAAAATAATTTATATGCAGTTTTCTTTTACTTTTGTTACGTAGAAAAAGGAAATAAGCATTAAGAAAATATGAATTTTCATTTTTTTTTAACAATTAATGAGCACTAATCTAAAGTTGGACTTGAACTATATGGCACTTTAAGGGTTAAAATGTGTTGTGCTGAGTAAAACAAATTTTGACTAATTTATAGTAATGTTATAATGTTTTAAGTTGGATTTTTTCGTTCTTCCAGGACAATGTTAAAGCCTTAGAATACTTTGAAAAGACTACCAAAAAAGGGAGCCATTGCGGTTTTATCTGATATGATCAGAGTGAAGTACATCCTCAATCCAGAATACAATCCTTGTGAAGACCTGGAATCTGGTTTGAAATGGGAGATAAAGAAGAAAAATCGCTTACATTTTACTTGCACAGTTTGGAGCATTACTTCCTGCTCGTGAGGCGAAATGTGCCCGAGAGCATAAAATACTTCTCTGAGATTGTTGATGACAACAAGGATACCCCTCATATGCAGGTGAGTAACTAATAATTTCAATTTCTAATTACCAATACCCAAATTTTGGCCACACTTTTGCATTCAATACCTATAACCTGTGTTATTTGTAGTTAAAAATATAGTACTAGTACTAAACGACTGTACCACTATTTTAATCAAATGGCAAGAATTAATAATACAAACTTTATTCCAAATTTTTACCTGACCTTGCTCTTCAAGTGATGAGGAGATAAATAAGGTGGGAAGATGATACCCTCTATATCACTACCATCCAATAGTTGGTCAGAACTTTAAGTAAAGCTCATATACAATCAAGTATCTAAATTTAATGATTTTCTCAAAATTGTCTTGCTATAAACAATGATAAAACATATGTAATTAAATTTCATATAAATAATACAGATTGTGCTCCTCACTTTTTCTGTTTCGTTGATGATTAACTTATCAATCAGTCCACCTTTCACGAAATCTTTTGCAATTTTACATGTTGCCAGTGGTTTAGAAATCAAATCCACAGAGGTCTTTCTTTACTACAGATGTAGGAACACCATCCAAACTGACTGATTTAGTATTCTTTTAAAGCCTTTTATAGTTTTGATTTACATCAGAAGTAGTTGGAAACAAAAACATAGAAGCTTTTTTAGATTTTGCAAGAATTCTATAGCTTGAGATTGCAATAGGCTGTAGAAAACTGAAAACATTAATGAAAAGTTCATTGAACTCATTTACCACTTCTTTAGATTCTTCAATGAGTCCCTTATCAGTTGGCAGTGACATTTTTACGTAAATCCTTTGTCTCCATGACTGTCCCGTTTCTTTATAAACCACATCCCACATACATGGCCCTTCATTTATTACTCGTACCCGAGGTAGGACATCATTTGCCAATCTTTATGCTGCCTTTATGATTTTCCTTAAAACTTTGCAGTATTTTTTATAATGAGAATCATATGAAGGACAATTCAAGCTAAGCTGTGGCCTTGTACAGAATTTTCTTACGTTCCACAAGAGTTCTTGATGCCAGATATCATTCAACATGTAGGAGCAGATTGAGACCTTTTTTTTTTTTAAAGTGGAAAGTGGGATTGAAAAAAATTGTCAGAACATTATACCTGATTTTTTTTTAATTAGTTAAAAAGCCAGCAATAATATTTTGTTTACTAAAACTATTCTTTTTAACACACGGCCGGCTTGACAAGTTGTGATGATCACATGAAACATTAATTTCGATCAGAAGTAATCTGTGATCCGAAAGGCTAGGTTCAAACGAGCAATGCAAATTTAGAAGAAGTACTAGTTAAAATATTGTCAATACATGTTTTTCAGAATTTATAGAGATTCTTGTAGGTTCTTTGAAGCGTACATTCTTGTAGTCTATAAGATCTAAAGAGTGTTTAAAAAACTCGGCAGAAATGTGGGTGTCCACGAGTGTATCAATTATTAAAGTCACCTGTAATGACTGCATGCTTTAATTTTTGTGGTGACACAGCTTATAAAGGTTTTCAAAGTGACCTTAAATTTTTTTTTTATTGTTTTGCCTGGCTTTCTATAAACTGATAAGACCAAAAAACGTTACATTCTCGTTTTAACCTCACTGGCAGAACATTCATAAACACTAACAGAGCTGTGAGGAAGGATAGATAGTTCACTGATTTTAAGAGAAGGTTGCTTTTTACAAGAACAGCAGTCTCCCCTCCCCACTCTGTTATGCCTTGAGAAACATGCGCCAACAGTATATCCAGGAGTGGTGTGAAGTTGTGCCTCACTTATTTCATCTGTCCACGTTTCTTATAAGCATATAGCATCGGGAGTATTGTCGAGAAAATTTATAAAAACAACGAACACTAAAAGTTTATCATGAATGCTCCTTATATTTTATGACACAACTAAAAATGATATTATTTTTGTTTCGTCCGTGAAATGCTGCTGAGGCCGAGTGCAGCTTTTTTAGCCCTCCCTACGAGCCACACATGCCTCCAGTTCCTGACTCAATGACATTCTGTTTCTAAAAAAGTTATTTGTTGTTTCTTCAGCTGTCAATTCACAAATGTTACTAATTAGTGTATCATCACTGCACTCAGGAACACTAAGGCTTTCTTCTGTTTTTTCACTGATTCAGGATCCGGCTGCCCCATTACAATGGCCCCACACACTGTTTTATGTTCTTGGCTAGAGAGACACATACTTTTTCACTTTACCAAATTTGCTTAACCCATTGCGGATCACTGACGAGCTGGGCTCGTCACGCAGCGGCCGGGCCCTAACGGCCACGGTGACGAGCTCAGGTCGCAAAAAGCGGTTCTGCTTTTAAATTTCCCTCCAAATAGTTCTGTTAATGTCTGATAGATCGGGCGATCCTCTTCACTTGTCAACTAAGAGTGTTTAACAACGGTCTACGTTTAGAGTTTTCAAAAGTTTTTTAAATATCCTACCAGATCGCAGTTTGTATGTCGAAGTTGAAAAATCATTCATATGAGTTTACTCTCTGCTTTTTAGCGCTTCTGATTGGGTGTTTTCCTCAGTTGTTATTATAATACTTTTGAGGTTAGTGACACAAACTAAAAAACGCAGACGTACATGTTGGGTGGGTTTAGTCTAGACAATGGCCCGGATGTTGCAATCGATTCGCCCGAGCCGCTTTATTTTAGACTATGAATTCAGACATAATTCCTGCCACGCCGTAACCTTGCTTGCGGTGTTATAGTTCCTATATCACGGTTATCCCAGCAGGCCCATGTTCCATCTGAACGAATACCTTTCGGCAGCTGAATTTTCTAGTATTACAATTAGCGAGCGATACGATGTGGCGCACCATTGCTG
>NW_025780251.1:0-41130 GCF_021130785.1 Homalodisca vitripennis | reverse complement strand
ACTCATATATATATAATATATATATATATATATCACAGAAAAGTTAAGATATTAGTTTTCAGTACTGTAGAAAAGCTCGTCTTCATCGTCTTATTCTTTATGTAAGTCCTACAATACAGGGTTAATAAAAAGTGTGGAGACCCCCGACTAACATTGTAACTTACAACATAGGAATAAGTTACTTTTGGGGCAGCTAAAAACTGTCACTTTTAACCACCACTCAGTTGATCTCTCATTTGTTAGGTATTAAAAGGCAAAACAATCTCAAAACGAAGTATGGGTTTAAATATCAAACCTAGCAGATAACAAAAGTTTAAAGAAATATTGGGAATTCTTAACTGCAGGAGGGACTGCATTCCACTAGTTATGAACTTTATACTTTCATAACTACGGGTCTTGCCGTACTGACTTGAGTCACATTATTCCTTAATGTTATCATGGTGCTAAGCGAACCGGAACGTATTACATTGCTAATGATGCGTGGATATAGTGATAGAATTCGATTCATATGAACAAGTGAGACATTTATTTAATGAAACATTTCGGTTTTTTTCGATACATCGCAACTCGGTTTTTTTATACCTCGCAACTCGGTTTTTTTTCGATGCCTCGCAACTCGGTTTTTTATTCGATACCTCGCAAACTCGGTTTTTTTCGATACCTCGCAACTCGGTTATTTTCGATACCTCGCAACTCGGCATAACTCGATACCTCGCAACTCGTTATTCGAACTCTTTGATACCTCGCAAGTCGTTATTCTTCGATACCTCGCAACTCGGTTTTTTTCGATACCTCGCAACTCGGTTATTTTCGATGCGTTACCTCATAACTCGGCATAATTCGATACCTCGCAAACTCGTTATTCGATCTCTTCGATACCTCGCAAGTCGTCATTCTTCGATACTTCGCAACTAGGTTTTTTTCGATACCCCGCAACTTGGTTTTTTATTCGGTACCTCGCAACTCGTTTATTTATTCGATACCTCGAAACTCGGTTTCTTTCGATACCTCGCAACTCGTTATTCTTTGATACCTCACAAATCGGCATAATTCGATACATCGCAACTCGTTATTCTTCGATACCTCATAACTCGGCATAATTCGATACCTCGCAACTCGGTATTCATCGATACCTCACAACTCGGCATAATTCGATACCTCGCAACTCGTTATTCGCACTCTTCGATACCTCGCAACTCGGCTTTTTCAAATACCTCGCAACTCGGTTTTTTGTTCGATACGTCGCAACTCGTTATTCATCGATCTCTCACAACTCGGAGAGATTCATTTAAAATGAAGGTCATGTGTGACCAAAAATACATCGATACTCACAACTCGGCATAATTCGATACCTCGCAATTCGGTTTTTTATTCGATACCTCGCAACTCGGTTTTTTATTGATACCTCGCATCTCGGTTTTTTTTTCGATACCTCGCAATCGTTATTCATCGATACCTTATTGTCGATTGACAATAATGGTACCTGCTCTCTCTAAATAGAAATGTATAAGTTTAACAATTTAAAATATTATCACCAATTGTAAACTTGTACAATATTTGCTTTCATGTGAAACTGTCAGGGAATTATGTAAAAAAATTTAGGACAAATTATTTTTAATATTAGAAATTTTAGATGCTTAAATCAAATTATTCCTAACTAATTTAAAGCCCAAATGGAAATGTGAAGATACATCCAACCATAATGTTCATTTCTATTATTAATTGAGGGAATTGTGATAATTATTTTTCACTATTACTTAATAACAAGTAGAAGTGCAGTTAGTCTTCTTTCTGTTATATTAATCTGTTTCGTAGGTTGTCCACTTTATCGATAATTTCTACGTATATTGCTGAATGTATGAGTAATTAGATTACATTTATATCCAGAAATTAATAGGGACATTTTTATTTTTGTTGCTATTAACAAATTGTTACGTATTATTTACTTGACTTTTTAAATCTAAATATTAATTAGTTTATGTTTAGTTTTATATTTCCTTACTTCAAAGCATTATACAGGGGTGAGTTTTAAGTCTCTTCCCCCCCTATTTTTTTTTAAACCGTATAAGTTAGGAGGTTTAAACTCCGTAACATATTCGTTAGACCTAAATATCTTGTTTTTCATGGGTTCATTGACTCTCCACCTCCAATGGGGGACGGTCCACGAGGAGTAAGCCGAGATTCTTAAATGTAAGCATAGGTTGATATGCACATCAAATTAAAGGTCTCTGTAAGTAGAATACAATGCCGCAAAACCGGACCTCAAAAGGTTCATCTTAATGAAAATTACAGGGTGTTTAAAATGTACAAAAATAGTAATGTGCTATTATCTGCGTTTTATCGCGCAACTTTTTAAAAGTTCATTTCAAAACAATTTTTTCTATTGCTGTTTATTCTTTAAAACGGAAAACTTTATTTTGTTGTGGTTTAAATGATTTTAAGGGATCACTGGAAGTCCGAGATCTAGGAGTTAACTAAAGGATTTAATAAGAAGTCGGTCATGTGATGTGTCGTTTAAACATTGCCTTTTAACGCTGGAAAACGGTGCTACAATCTGAATTAAAAAAGGATAATTCGTAATTTTGTTAATAATAATTTTGTACATGAATCTGGGGTCTGCATTTTTAAATGTAATCTTTGACATAGTCCCTGTGTCGTTGTAAAAGTGAAAGTTGTTTGTTATCTGGGAGGACATGGTTATGTTTGGTTTTAGTTACTTGGGCCATTAAGTATCTGACCTTGTTAGTTGCAGTGTGGCTACTGACCTTGTTAGTTTTAGTGCTGTTAAAGTTAGAAACATGTCTCGCACTCTTCAAGAAAAAGTTGACATGGTGTTTATTTTTGGTGCTTCTGGGAATAATTACCACGAAACAATGAGACCGAATTTAATGAAAACCATCCAGAAAGACCTGTTAGCAGAACCTATTTAAGGCAGTTAATAACAAAAATTTAGAGAGACTGGTAGCGTTACTGATGCAAAAAAACGTTCAGGCCGTCCTCCTTTGTCAGAAGAAGTCGATTTTGAGGTTCTTTGTACAGTCGTGGAAAATCCTCAAACCTCTTCGAGACAAATAGCAGACAATATCGGGGTATCACAACGCAAAGCAATAACTACCCTGAAGAAGCACAAATTTCCTCCCTACAAAATTATGCTACATCACGCATTAAATGAAGATGACCCGGACAGAAGATTGCAGTTCTGTGAAACTTATGGATAGACTAATTATAGCAAATCCAACAACCGTAAATAATATCTGCTTTAGTGATGAGAGTACATTTTACGTAAATGGTTTAGTGAATAGACACAACTGCCGATACTGGGATAACTCTAATCCCCATGTTCACAGAGAACATCATACCCAGTATCCCCAGAAAGTAAATGTTTGGGCAGGTCTCTTTGGTAACCACGTGATTGGACCACTGTTTATTGACGGAAATTTAAATGGAGAAAGTTATTTACATATGCTCCAAAATAATATTCATCCATTAATAGAAAATACAATTCGCACTAATGTTGGGGAGTTTAATCGAGAAGAAGTATGGTTCCAGCAGGACGGTGCTCCTCCACACTACGATGTTAATGTTCGTGGTACCTTAATGTACATTTTCGTGAGAAGTTGATAAGGACGGACGCGGGGCGGCAATAGAATGGCCGGCAACGGTCCCCTGACTTGAACCCACTGGATTTTTTTTTTGTGGGGACACTTGAAGTCTGTGATTTTATTGTACACCAGTCGCATGTGTGGAAGATCTTCGGAACAGAATTACTGAGGCCTGCAGGAAGGTAACACCAGAAATCCTAACCCGTGTAAGGAGTGAATTTGTTAACAGGGACTATACTACTGTCAGGAAGTAACAGGCAATCGGTTTGAGCATCTACTACAATAAAAGGGTAAAGTTAACAACCTACTAGTATCGGAATCATACAATATTAGAACCGGAATCGCTGTTGAAATAAAAAATAAATGGGGTCTAAAACTTTGTAAGACAACAATTCTTTAAATAAAATACTTACAAAGCGACACAAACACATGATCGACTTCTTATTAAATCCTTTAGTTAACTCCTAGATCTCGGACTTCCAGTGATCCCTTAAAATCATTAAAACACAACAAAATAAAGTTTCTTTTAAAGAATAAACAGCAATAGAAAAATTGTTTTGAAATGAACTTTTAAAAAGTTGCGCGATAAAACGCAGATAATAACACATCGTACTATTTTGTACATTTTAACACCCTGTAATTTTCATTAGGATGAACCTTTTGAGGTCCGGTTTGCGGCATTGTATTCTACTTACAGAGACCTTTAATTTGATGTGCATATCAACCTATGCTTACATTTAAGAATCTCGGCTTACTCCTCGTGGACCGTCCCCCATTGGAGGTGGAGAGTCAATGAACCCATGAAAAACAAGATATTTAGGTCTAACGAATATGTACGGAGTTTAAAACCTCCTAACTTATACGGTTTAAAAAAAAATAGGGGGGGAAGGGGACTTAAAACTCACCCTGTATATGAGTTAATTTATTGTAATGGATTACAGCTGCATTAAGTAGGCCACTAGTAGAAAAATAACCATTACAATTTCCTTACTTAATAAACAAGCTAAATTGTAATATTACACCCCCTATTTCAGCTTTGCTAGTTTGTTTGTGGTTTACATTCATATTCAGGTATTCAGGTATAAGTACTTTTTAAACTGAGAGTATATTCAGTTTTGGCCTTGCTTTTATTTAATGCGGGAGCACAAATTCTTAGCGTTTGGCGCAGATTACAAACAACCGTATTTCTTGATGAAGCCGGAGTATTCCTAATAGTGTTTTTGGCAGTATTGCCAAATGTTTAATAAAAATGCTTTGCAGTGATGCCTAAATGAATGTAAGAATGTTTATGTCAGCCATGTGAAATTATTCATTAAACACGGACAAAACTGTGAGGATACAAATTACAAAGCAGTAAAATCATTAACATATTCAGCAGAGTGAAAATTAAACTAGATTGGACTTTGTTGAGAAGTACAATCTCATGCAATTAATCTTCACGTGAGCGATCAAAGGTGGTTTCCATTTGTTTAAAAAGACATTAAGTTGTTGTTACTATCTATCCTGTTAGAAAACTGAGTTAGTTTTATTTCCTTTTCTAAACGAGGAAGGTTGTGCTTGGATCAATTTGTTACTGTGGAAAGATTTGTTCGTTCTACATCGTTTCTTAAATGCATTACATTTGAGTGCATTGGATGCTGTGCTGCGCTTTTGTGGAAAACTGCTTACAGTATATAACGGACATCTAATCGGGACTTTAGATAATACAGAAACTAGAATAGCTTATAGTATGAGTATAATAGAAATTCAATTCTATATAATAATATTACGTAGTATTTATTATATAGGTGCCCAAATCAAATGTGTTACCATTAATTGGTATCTTAAAAAATAACCAAATGCCCAGTAAAGTTTCATTTCGGGAGTACGATGGACCGAGCGGGTCTGTCGTTGGACTTTGGGTCTGAGTTAAGAGATAACGCAGGTTCACTATCCTGTCTGTGGGGGGGGGGTGTGGGGGGGGGGGGTCCATTGCACTTTTTATCAGTACAATTGATCTTGTACTGTATCGACTCTCCCCCTTATTCTGGTTGAAAAGATCCTCGCACAGGCCAGTGACCCCATGAAGGGGACGGACAGAATAAGGCTTAAAAGGGGGATCGGCCTCTCCTTAAAAACAATAAATAATAAAAAAATTGTTTAAACTTTGCCTGTTTGTTTTTAGACGACAATTAAAATTTATGATTTCAAAATTTTGTCGGGGGTTTTCAGTATGAACTACAACTATATAACTTTAAAAATTTGCATGTAACTTCCTACCATTCTTGCAATATTTAAAGAAAACCGTTTTATTTTATTCGTTCAGGAGATACTACGTACTAAAGTTTAAAAGACGTGTTTTTTTCCATATTTAAGCACCAATGTGTAAGTAATTTCGAATACAACAAAAGTAAAACTACGTTATTATTACATGACATATTACTATTGAATACAAGATCAGTAATAAAACGTTAGTTTAAATAATAGTTAGTAATAAATAATACTCGCAGATACGAATATAGAAATGGAATTCTAATGAAATAATTACCTCGTTAGTCGGCTGTAGTGGACGTAATATTAGTTAGTAATCAATTTTTATATTCAATTCAATAATTTATTAATCCACACTAAGGTTTTATAACTTTTTGGGTGTTTCCTTCAGTCTATTCAGTCGTTGGGAATTTTAATTTTTTTTAATTTACAATGAATTGGAATGTAAAAAATGTGAATATGTGATTAATAGTTTGTAAAAATTGATATTTATCCACTCTTTAAAAATATGCAATACATACATATTCGAAATATATAAAAAATCTACAATTTTTCAATTAGTACGCTTCCATGGGTAATGCATTTAACTATTGCGCCTAAGCGATACGAACGGTACGAGTATTCGGTGTCGGTGATTGGTAGATATCGATACCAGTCGATATTCAACTGCCGAACGACGTTGTCTCTGATGTTGAACGACGAAAAAAGTTCTTTTTGATCACCTTCTTCAACGACTTATTTGGAAATCTTCAGACGGACGTGGACTCCAAATTCCAGATTTCAAGTCTGTGCCAGTCATTGTCAGATTTCAGACGCTGCACTAAGCGCGAAGTGAACTGGAGCTACACTAAGCATTCCAATAAAAAATAATCTATATTTATTTTAAACTTTAAAATTATAATACAAACTACAGTAGATATGAATCACCTAACAGTATTAATATAATAACAAAGCAAGTTAACTAATAGCAGACTCTTAGACATAATTAAAACACTCTACAAAGTGAAAAACAAAAACTTATGCTGGAAGTGGACTTAATTTAGAAATTTATTATCAATAAATAATTTTATCTTCATAACTTAATGATTCTTTGTTTGAAGTATATTTTTGGTCGTTTGGTCGGTGTATATATTGTGACCTGTATTCTGTAGTTTTGTTTTAATAATTAATGTTGTGTTTTGTCTTTTATTAAGTGCATGTTTTTGAGTTAGTGAAGTTGACACACACCATGGTGGTCGTGATTCCTTACTTAAGAATTCCATAACGCTCCGGTATGATTTTTTTTATTTCAAAATAGTATGTAATTATGTATTAGGTTAGTTATTTACCTGAAGAAGAGATCAGATTGCAGATCTCGAAACGTAGTGTTACTGATATTTTGGTGTAACTAAACGATGGCAAATTTCCTGAAAATTCTATTTTATTCAACTTCAAGATATTGGGACTATTGCCGTAAAATAACATTGAAATGAAATATTCCAAGTAAAAATGGATTTGTGTAGTTACTGTGTTGTTATTCGGACGTGAAAACTGAAAACTAAACTTGAATCTGGGATTTGAAACCGGATATTGAATTTAAAAGTAGAATTGCAAGATTCTTTACATGAAAGATAAAACCGTTAGAAAGTTGACTGTCTAAACCTGGTATTTGATCTAGTTATATTCGACATGATGCCATGTATTCCGGGAAATTACGGCAACTCCTCCCAGCCACAAGGGTCATCATTCATTTTTAATGCAGCATCATTCATCATCTAGTCTTTCTCATGTTCAGAGCAATTCCAACTTTTCTACCCGTCATATTATAAATAAGAGTTATTATTCTATATAAAATAGAATAACACAGTTTGTTTGTAAAATAAAACACGTTTTTAGTCATTTAAAATTGTATTGAAAGTGTTATTATACTTATAACAGTTACTTGTTATTAATTATTACTGATAATGATGTTTATCGAATCTAGATTCCAGTTATTATGGTTAACTAATGTAACGCAAGAAGCTTTTGTGTCTATTATACATAATCGTTATAGTGTATATGTTAAAAATAAATTATGATTGACACAGTCGAATGTCTTTGGGTGTTAAATCATCACCTCCGTCAAATGGCTGTAATACTGATTCTTTAAAATTATAACTGCGTGGACAGTTTTGTCTGATATCTAAACTGAAATTCAGCTTCGATCTTATATTGTATAAGTAATATTAACAGAACTTTTTTGAATTTTGGACGAACATAGCAAGATTTCAATAGGATAATAATTAAATGTTTGTTTTTTATTTATGGTTTGATTTCAGTTTTTTGTTATAACTGAAAAATACGAACTCACTGATTAACTGATTATTATTGTCACACATAGGCTTTTACCACATATGTGGGACTAATGTCCCAGCTCACTGACTGTAGTTTTAAAGTCTCTATAGTTTTAATTAATTCGTCTGTGTTCTTTGTAAAACAAATGATGAAGCTTAGTTATCTTTTGATTGATGTAACAATTTAATAGCTTTAGAATTATTAAGATGTAGAGATTTGTTAACTTAGATAAAAAAATAGTTGCAACTACTTATGAGTTTGAAATAAGCCCCCTTTCTGCTTCCAACAATATATTTCCAGGAATACCCCCCTCTCTAATTTTCTCTTTTCTTTATAAATGACCTTTCGCATGCCTCTTTATTTCTTACTCACGCCGTAGATGAAGACAGCATTTGCCATCTCTTCGCTGCCTTTATGATTTCCTTAAACATTTTATATCCTTACTTTAAAACTTTTATTCTGTAACTGATTGAGGAAGTTGCTTCTGGACGATAAGCAGTTCGGTCGAGTGTAACTTAGCTGAAATCAAGCATTTGGATTTATTTTATTTATTTACTGTCTGAATAGTTTTGTTCTCTATCTCGGTTTGTTTAACACATGCTCGTATAGTCGTAAGTTTAACAACTACAATGCTGCATTGCGGTTTGCATGAATGGCTCGGTATGAACTAATAATCTCAAGATGCTTCGTAATCGAATCAATAATGACCATTTAAAAATAAAATTTTAACCAAATCGATGTCTGAAAGAATCTACATATAAAACTAAACAAGACGGAGCAAAAATTACCACATTTCAAATCACACGAAACGGAAGCAGGGTGTTTGTGCTCCGTTTATATTTGGCAACGAATCTTTGACCAATCTACGTTAACAAACAATCCGCGTGTGCCGGGTATATTGGGCTATCCCCGACGGTTAAATCGATACGTTATCTGACCTACAAAAGATTACACTGACCAGGTTTACGAGCGAGTTTACTGCAGGGAGGAGCTGATGGTGGAAGATAAAGGTCGCGGTTGTTTAACGCTAAAATAGTGTGCTATAGGAAACAAGCCGATCACATTCACATTCACATTCACGGTCAGCTAAGTTTATTGTACATCATCAGAAGCCCCGCCCTGCACATGTACAGGAATAATAATATTGACACAGATTTTAAAGTGAGAGTACCACACTGTGTTGTAAATATGAATACTGTGCATACCACAGAGCATATATGGTTACACCACGGGGCTGTTACGGGTTAATGAATCATATTAAAATAATAACCTAAACATTTAAAAGGGGAATCATAGTATTCATTTATAGGAGTACTATTTGCTGAGATTTAGCGAAGCCTATCATGTGAGAGGGCTGAAAAATTTCATTTCTCTCTGTAAGTTTTTTCCGCCAGATATCTCTAAAAACGAACTGACCTACAAGCTTGAAATTGTGCATGAGGCTTCATTTGTATAAGAACATTAATTTAGTTCGAAAATTGTGCATTGTCACTCTATGGGATTCGGTTTAACATTATCGAATATTTTTACATTGGTTGGGTAGGGTACGATAAGCGGACCAGGTTTTTTTATATCGAAATTGGCAACCGACATTACTTAATCATAACCATCGGTATAATCAATCGATACTAATTAATTATTTTGAAAAATTAACTTAAATAAGCTATATCAACAGCTGTAAACACTTTCAAATAACACACGTAAGGTAATATTTCACTTTTATATAAGTAACATTTGATTATAAAAAATGACAGTAAAGTAAAGTAAACTACAAGACATTGCTTTTGAAAGATGATAAGACATGTTTTTCGTGACTTCAGCATGTAGGAATCGTACCGAAAAACATTATGTGAAATTTGTGGGAAAGAAACAAATTTAACTGTGAGAGGAGCAAAAATGGTCGTTTTCAGTTTTTCCTAATTTTGGTTATAATAATTTGTTTGATCACTGTTTATATTAAATTCACATTTTAATTTAAAAAATATGTTTGGTTATTGCGGACTATAGATACTTTTATATCGATTGATAGTCTAGGATTTGAGATGCAAATATTAGGTAACGATGATTACATTCTTCGATATAAAAAATCGGGTTCGCTTATCGTACCCTACCCCACTGGTTTTCAGGGTGACCATGATAGCTTCGAGAAAATAGCAGAATAAATCGATTTGTAAACAAACAAAATACAAGTATATGGGCTTTTAAGATGTGGGATATTTAAAAATGTCTATGACATAATACTTTTGGTGACGTTCTTGAAGGTTGGAATATGAAATGTTTTAGATTTTTATATTCAAACACTGATATTAAACCAAATGTATACAAAAATGTTAATATATCATATGTCAAGATATCTCGAACAATTCTTTATCTTTATACATTAAACTTTGCTTAAAAATGAAGAGCAAGTTTTATGATGGTGCATAAAACTATTGAATTTGGTTGATCGTTATTGAACCCTATCACTCAGTAGGCTGATACAATTACCTTTTGGCTGTCAGGGGGAATTTTCTGTATATAATCGTTTACCTGTCTAATATCCGGTATTGAAAATACCTGTCTGGTATTGAGAATACCTGTCCGGTATTGAGAATACCTGTCCGGGTATTTGAGAATACCTGTCCGGTATTGAGAATACCTGTCCGGTTATTGAGAATGAAATGAGCTATAGACGAATGTTGCGTGCAGTATCAATGAAGCCTGTTACGTGACACGTGGTGTGGTGTACTCCTGTAGTAGTAAAAATCAGTTGTAACAAAGTATTGTATAGAAAAGTGCAATCAGTACTTTTATAGATTTATTCCAATCAAATTTGAAAGAGTGTCTTTAAATTCATGTACGTCGACGTTATTGGTCCTACAGCTCTACACGTAACAGTCGTGTTAACACTGTGGATATATTATCACCAATATATAAGGCAAAATATAAGTATTTGATTGTCAATTCCAGTAGGTTTTAATTAAGATAGTATAATTTTTCAATAACATTACAATATATTTGGGCAAATCACTATCAGTAAGTAACTTAAAGAAATGTGATGCATGGGTTACAAGATAGAAATTTAGTTCATTCCCAAAAATCAACAACAACAGTGAGGTGAAATTACTAACAATTTGTTTGAACTCCCCAAAATTCACTGGTGAACAGACAGAGGAATACTTTTGGTGAAGTGATATTGAATGTTTAAAATTAACATACAGTCTCACACATTTACTTCACTAAAAAGATAGTAAAGGGTTTCACTTTCGGTACTAGTGAAAGTCACAGTTCCATCCATGTGTTCAGGCTTCAACTTCAAAAAAGATCAGCGTGTCGCGGCTTGAATAAATGAGTGTGCTCGTTGTATTTAACATGAAATGAACGTGTTATGTTGATTTTGTGCAGTGTTTCCTGCATTTATTTTCGCTTTCGTTGTTTTTCTATGGCAGTCCTTAACGGGATGTTGTTGGGCTTCAGTTGATGTAGTCTGTTGTAAAACTGTCCAAAATAAATACATTATTTACCACTTTATCGTCCAATATTACAGCCTGCTAAGAAAATCATACATGGTTTAAGCCTTATAGCTTAAGTTCGGTTAATGGTGCGGTTCTCAACAGGATTTAATGTACCCAGTAGCGTAAGTAGAACATTGGTATGGAGGGGAGATGGGGGTTAATCTGGTTTAAAGAGCACAATACACTGGATGATATAGATAAATAATAGTAAATACATCTAATTTTGAACGAATAGGAAAGTATAAATAAAATATATTTCAAAATAAAACTGCTGTACTTCAAACAAGTTGGACTGGTGCTATATGTATATATTAAAATTTTTTAAGGTTCTTGGAAGGGTTTGGTCATATCTTTCTGATACACCTCCCTCAGTTACGTCAGTAGATCCACCATAATGACTGAAAAATAACAGCTAATGATAATTAAAATAAAATAATGATTATTTTGCTAAACAAAGAAACGGCTGAATTTATTTTAAATTACAGGGTGAATAAAAAGTCACTATACATTTTAATGAATACTAAAAATTTACTAAACATCTATCGTGCGTACTTAAACAAATACCAGAGCAGCTTCAGAAACTAGTACAACTCAATGTGATTACCCTTTAAGTCTAGACACAGCCACGAGCGAGGTTTTCCACGGACCGAACTCGCTACTTCCCCCTCCACACCACATGAGCAGTAGACTACCTCCCTCAGTTACGTCAGTAGATCCACCTTAATCACTGAAAATAACAGCTTACTGGATTATTTTGCTAAACAAAGAAACTGCTGAATTTATCTTAAATTACAGGGTGAGTAAAAAGTCTCTATACTTTTCAATGAAAACTCAAATTTACTAAACATCTACCGTGCGTACTTAAACAAATACCACAGCAGCGCCAGAAACCAGTACAACTCAATGTGATTACCCTCTAAGTCTAGACGCATCCATGAACGAGGTTTTCCACAGACTGAGCTCACACTTCCCCCTCCACACCACATGAGCAGTAGACTACTGCGCATCGTCGGGCCGAGGACCACATGGATTCTCTCGACCTGTACACATCTGTTGCGCTAAAAGTCCCAGTATGTGTGTCCTGCAAACTGTTGTCTCTGCAAAGATAACGGTCTATAGACTCTGGCCACTGGAGGTTGTTCCTAGAGTAGAGATGGGTGGTATATAACGTATTAGTGTCGGTAACAACGTTATTCAGTGGTAACCTATTATCAGGATAACGTGTTACTAGTAACACCCTGTTATTTCAGTAAAAAGTGGGCTAAATGGTTTTGGCGTTCTCATAACGTCCTTCTGGTATTAGGTTAATCAGTTACTTGTTACTGAGTAATAGCCGAGGTTTATTATCGTGCAAGGAATGAGGCTAGGAACGGACCAGTTCCGGTAACGCTTTTCTGGTATTACGTTACTGAGAAACCCATAACGTAGTGGGGTGAGCTGGATGGTGGTGCAGCAGGGATAGGGAATAAAATATCAGATAAAAATAATTAATATTAAATAAATAACATATATTTATTAAAATAGAAACGTACACTTTTTCTTGGAAAATTGACAACAAGCTCAACTTATTCGTCATTAAATTTTTCGTTCTTACTTTATCATTAATTATAAGTAGTCCATTTAAAAGTAGTCTATACTTATAAAAGTTTTGGTATACTAAACGATAATTGTGTTGTGTTGTACAAATGTTAAATAACCAGATTATAATTAATATATTTCAAAGTAGTCTAAAATTACATTTTACTGACAATAATAATAATAATAATAGCTTTATTGCCGTAGTCATATCGGTCATATCGATACCATATTAATGTAACTTAGTTACATTTTCGTATAGTATGTATAAATAGCCCCACACATGTAGATGTATTTTTATTCAGTTTTACTTGCAACTTAATAGCGTCAGTTAAGTAACAGCATGATGCTAATACAGAGCGTGGGTCGGCTAGTAACAGGTTTTCTGGTACGTAATACCAATTAACCACGTTATTTTGTGAATGGGTTATTGATAAATAACTGTATTTTCCATATCTATCCTAGAGAGCAATTCAATTGAGATCTACTGATTAGTGGTCTTACTGCGCTACTTTTTACAGCACACTGTATATGTTTATTAAATATGTGTTTACACAGAAATATATAGGGACTTTATGTTCACTCTGTATTTGTTCTGTAAGAGTAGGCCACAGTTGTTAATTGTCTCCTTGAAGATGTAGAGTATATAATAATGATTTTATTAAAATATTTAATGTCTCGTTTAAATTAAGTCTGAAAAGTCAGTAAAACGTTTTAAAAGGTTAAATCTCTCCAAAGACACTTCTGGCCAATGTAAGTTTCAATGAACTCTGATAATATAATTTATGAGTTCAGTCAGGCACTAAAGAATTTATGAGTACTCAGTAATAACATCAGTAATTGCCGTTTATTACGCTATATTAAAGAGAATGGACTTATTACGGTAGGTACGAAGTGCTGTTACAAAGAGACAAGATGGAGTCGGCATTTTATAGAAGAATAAAGTGGTGGTACGGTAAACCTGTCGGCAGTTTACCGTATACGCGTAAAACCCTCTGGCGCATCGTTGGGCAATAAAGCTGATCAAATCGGCCTTACGTAACAAAGGCGTTGGAAGTTCATGGTTCATGGAACAAAACGGGTTCAACATTTCGAGGTTACCAGATTGCATGGTCATCAGCATGTAGGGAGATCCAGTTATAGAGAAGTATTTTTATTTTTAAATTATTTGGTGTAGTATTCTCCTACAGTATGAGTGTTGGCCATTATTGATGGAAATTATTGGTTATTCCGAAGGAAGAATATAACACTTAGTCCTTAATATTCAATGCTAGGAAATAAATTGCACAGTTTAGCCTATATTCTGAATCCGTAAAAACACTGACTTGGACCATATACGCAGTAGATCAAGAATGACTGTTATTTAAGGCTGTATGGAATTTAATAGTTTTGTCAGTTAAACAGCTGTAACAGCCAAGATGCAAATTAGCGGAATTGTGGATCAGCTGACGGATAGTTACAGTGGTTCACCTCGAAGCTGTTTGTAGTTTAGTGCGGAACGACCAAACTTGGAAGTTTGAACAGTTTGGTCACGGCTTTTACTGCCACGATGTGCTACTATGTGGAAGCAAATGATGGGCTAATTTTAAAAACATTTGATGTCAGTTAAAATATTTGTCGTGATTAACTTGAAAGTAAGTTGTAAAGAAAGCGTAGCTTTAGGTGGCATACACTAATAAGGATATTTTATATATATATATATATATATAAAATATATATATATCTTATATATATAAAAATCTTGAGTCACGATGTATGTTGCCAATAAACTCCAAAACGACTGAACCAATTTCAATCAAATTTCACATGTATCCGTAATTTAGTCTAACTTAGAAGATAGGATAGTTATTATCTGAATTATTCGCTTATGTCGTGAATATAAACGAATAAAATGTATTAATTAAATGTTTATTAAGCAAGTGTTTATTTACTATTTAGTTTTATGAAGTGCTCATAGATGGCGGTTTAATTCATTTATCGATCAAATTCTTCAATATTGTTTGACATCTAAGTTGCAAATACACCCAATAGATAGCGCTGTGTTCTGTTTTTTAGAATATAAATTCTACAACTTTATTCCACGTAATATTTATTTATATTCACGACATAATCGTACTTATTTTAATTGTTTGTGACTGATATTTTTATAATTATTCTGTGTATTATGTTACAATATTATTATCATTGTTAACAGATAAATTTTTGTACTACTTTTATTAAAGAATTATTAAAGTCTTGGCGCCAAATTCGAATCAAAGTCTCAAAATCTGGCGATCAAATTCTATCGAGTCGCCATCTCTGATTAGAATGTCCAAAGCTTTAGTATCTCATTCGCTCTCGAGATCTGCTCTGAATCTAAATAAAGCTCTCTCTCGAACCTTCGAGAGTCACTATTTCGAACAATCGATCAATCGATTCTTCTCGAAGCATGCGCACTAGAACGTTCGGGAAATTCAAGGCCCAGATATAAATACTGGCGTCGAGTGTCACTGCAGTTCAGTTCCTTTTTAAACGAGTAAATACTATCTCCCGGAAAGATACTTATTTTGATTTTTAATCTGATAATTGTTAATTAATACATTCATTAATTTCGATCTAATTTATTAATTTATTTCAATTATAAATATTTTCAGTTTCAGAATAATGCCGCGGAAGAAATCTAACCTCAACAATCCGTGTAGCAGAAAGGTACGACTCCAGCGCGCTCGGCGAGCTCGAGAATCAGAAGAAGAAACTGCAGCAAGAAATGCAGCTCAACGAATTAGAACAGCAAAAATTCGTAGTCAAGAATCTCAAGAACAGCGTAATAAACGTCTGCGACAAAATGTATTAAGGGCAAGAACTGCGCGACAACAGAATATAGCCAGATTTAGAGAACTCGAAAGAACGAGGCAACAAACCAGTCGTGTATTAACACGTGCATCATTCTTTCGCCTTGCGTTTGAGTATGAACCAGACATTAATTACTCGGCACATTCTAAAATTACAATTGGTGCGATGGATAAAATATGTCAATATTGCCACGCGTTAAAATTTCGAAATGAAACAACTGGAATGTGTTGTGCATCAGGAAAAATTGTACTGCCACTTCTTCCTACTCCACCAGAACCTTTGAAATCACTTCTTGCTGGCGAATCAGACGATTCGAAATTATTTTTATGTAAGACACGTAAATTTAATTCTTGCTTTCAAATGACATCTTTTGGTGCAACTAAGATTTGCGATTTAACATCTGATGGACGTAATTTTGAAACGACATTCAAAATCCAAGGCCAAGTGTATCATAAGATTGGGTCACTAATGCCGATGCCTGATGAGGATTCAAAGTTTCTTCAAATTTATTTTATGGGCAGTTGTGAGGATCGTGTGACAACTAGGTGCCTGCATAATTTCATAGAAGAAGCACAAGAAAGAGCAATTGTGGAATCGTTGGAAGTTTTTTTTCGAAAATTATAATCATCTTATTCAGCTATTTAAAAGGGTATTACCACAATTAATAAGTGACAATTGTCAAATTGTCATCAAAGCCGATAAAGTACCATCCGGGGAACATGCTGGCAGGTTTCAACGCGCCAACTGTAGATGAAGTTGCTATTATTATGGTTGGTGATCCATCTAACAACAGAGACATTAGAATTACACGTCGAGATAGAATTGTTAGTGTAATTTCGGATATACATCGTTCATATGACGCACTTCAGTATCCTTTGATATTCTGGCAAGGGCAAGATGAATATCACATCAACATCAAACAGCGTGATCCAGTCACTGGTAATGAAACAAATAAAAAAGTTAGTTCAATGAACTACTAATGCTCACCGATTGATGATTAGATTTAATCAAGACAATTATATCTTACGATATCGTCAGCTGTACCATCAATACGTTGTAGATATGTACGCTAAGATCGAAAGTGAACGTTTACGATTCATTAGATTCAATCAAGCTAAATTACGATCAGAGGAATACATCCATTTACGAGATGCTATTATCGGAAACGTCGACGAAAACTTAAGCATCAATGATATTGGAACTGTATTTATTTTACCTTCAAGCTACATAGGCAGTCCACGGAATATGCAAGAATACATGCAAGATGCTATGACTTACGTACGTCATTATGGTCGACCTGATTTGTTCATTACATTTACGTGTAACCCAAATTGGGAAGAAATAAAAACTTTGTTATTATCAGGTCAACAATCAATACATCGCCATGATATCGTTGCACGTGTATTTAAACAAAAATTGAAATCTATGATTGATTTAAGCGTTAAATATTCTATTTTTGGTAATACGTGTTGCTGGCTGTATTCTATTGAGTGGCAAAAGAGAGGTTTACCTCATGCTCACATTTTGATTTGGCTTGAAAATAAAATTCGTCCAGAAGAAATAGATCAAATAATTTCTGCTGAAATTCCGGATTCATCAACTGACCCAGAGTTGTTTGAGGTTGTCACCAGTCAGATGATCCATGGACCATGTGGTACTTTTAACATGACGTCGCCATGCATGGAGAATGGAAAATGTAAGAAACGTTTCCCAAAACCATTTACGAATGATACTATTACGGATATCGATGGTTATCCATTGTATCGCCGTAGAGACACTAACCATGGTGGCCGTACATTTAATATGCAAATGTCAAATTCTACAAATCAAGTTGAAATTGATAATCGGTGGGTAGTTCCATACTCACCACTGCTTTCCAAAACGTATAAGGCTCATATTAATGTCGAGTTTTGTAGTTCCGTGAAATCCATTAAGTACATTTGCAAATACGTTAATAAAGGAAGTGATCTGGCCGTATTCGAAGTACAAAATATTAACCGAAATGACGAAATAACACGATACCAAATGGGGAGATATATTAGTAGTAACGAGGCTATCTGGCATATTTTTAGTTTTCCCATACACGAAAGAGATCCTCCTGTTCAGCATCTTGCAGTACATCTCGAAAATGGTCAGCGAGTATATTTTTCTGAAAAAAATATTGTCCAAAAAGCACTTCAGCCACCAAAGACGACTTTAACTGAATTTTTTACTTTGTGTCAAAAATCTGATGTGTTTGGCCAATTCGCAAAAACATTATTGTATACCGAAGTTCCATGCTATTTTACGTGGAATAATGTAAGCAAAAAATGGGAACCACGTAAAAAAGGAACACCACATCCATCAATACCAGGTTTATTTAAAGCCAAGACATTGGGACGGCTTTACACTGTACATCCCAAACAACGTGAATGTTTCTTTTTGCGTTTGTTGTTGGTAAATGTTCCTGGACCAACATCTTTTGAATTTTTGCGCACAGTTAATGGTCGCGTGTTCAATACATATCAAGATGCATGTTGTGAATTGAAATTATTGGAGGCAGACAATCATTGGGACTTGACACTTGCTGATGCAGCGTTAACATCCACACCCAATAGTATGCGTCAACTATTTGCAATAATCTTGACGACATGTTATCCAACACATTCATTGACTTTATGGGAGAAATATAAAAATTATATGACTGAAGACATCCTGTATCGAGCCAAACAAACAAATCAATGTCCAAATCTAGATTTCACACCAGAGATGTATAATGAAGCATTAGTGTTGATTGAAGATTTATGTATTTTAATTGCAAATTTACCACTTAGTCATTATGGTATGCCAGCACCTAATCGTCCGGCCACTGACTTACTTAACACTGATTTGCAACGAGAAACACATTACAATGAAATTGATTTAGCTTCAATTATTGCGAATAATGAGCCATCATTGACAACTGAACAAGAAAATATTTATAATCGAATTATAAGAACTGTTGATGCTAAACAAGGTGGATTTTTTTCTTAGATGCACCAGGTGGAACCGGGAAGACATTTTTAATATCATTAATCCTTGCAAAGATACGGTCGCAACAAAAAATTGCATTGGCAATTGCATCGTCAGGCATTGCTGCCAAATTACTAGATGGTGGACGAACAGCACATTCAGCATTGAAGTTGCCATTAGACATTCACAACAAAACCAAATGCAGTGTGTAACATTAAAAAAAAAGTGGAATGGCTTCAGTGTTGCAAAAGTGTGCAATTATAATTTGGGATGAGTGTACAATGGCCCATAAGCATTCACTTGAAGCATTGGATAGAAGTATGAAAGATTTGAAAGGCAACGATAAACTTTTCGGTGGTACTGTTTTACTATTGTCTGGTGACTTCCGACAGACATTACCAGTTATTCCTCATTCTACTTTTGCCGACGAAATTAACGCATGTCTAAAACAATCGTTTTTATGGCGAAACGTCGAGACTCTTCGATTGACCGTGAATATGCGAGTACAAATGCAAAATGATCCATTGGCACAAGTATTTTCTAAGCAATTGCTGGATATTGGAAACGGTTAAGTTGAACTGTATCAAGATACTCAGTATATCAAACTACCAGATAATTTCTGCACTGTTGTTGAGACGAAAAGTGAACTAATTGAGAGTGTCTTCCCGGATATATTAAATAATTATTTAGATCATGATTGGCTCTGTAATCGTGCTATTTTAGCAGCAAGAAACGTTGATGTCGACAAAATTAACTTCCAGATACAACAATTATTACCCAGTGATTTGATGCCTTTTAAATCAATCGATACAGTTGTTGACAAAAACGAAGCCGTAAACTTTCCCACCGAATTTTTAAATTCTCTGGATTTACCAGGAATGCCACCACACAATCTGCAATTAAAAATTGGTTCACCAATTATTCTTCTCCGTAAACTTAAACCCGCCTAAATTATGCAACGGTACACGTTTAGTTATCAAGAGGATCACTGGAAATATTCTTGAAGCAACAATTTTGACTGGAAAGTTTAAAGGCGAAATCGTCCTGTTGCCGCGAATTCCATTAATAGCGTCAGAATGTTCAATACCATTCAAAAGGCTTCAATTTCCCATTCGTTTAGCATTTGCGATGACCATATACAAATCGCAAAGTCAAACAATATTGACTTGCGGTTTAGATTTAGAAAATACGTGTTTTTGTCATGGACAACTGTATGTGGCCTGTTCACGTGTGGGAAAGTCATCAAATTTGTTTGTATTAGCAAAAGACAGATTAACCAAGAATATTGTGCACAAATTAGTATTGAGATAATTGTCAATTTTAATAATTTAAGAAAAAAACTTTAAATCAAAACAATTGTTCAAAATCAATGTTATCTACCTTATATTATAGATTTAGATTTAAATTATTCTCAGCTTTATTAGTGAATAATAATTTAATTGTATTTAGATAATGAGTAAAATATTAATTTAATCTATAGTTACTGAGCCACAGCAACGCGTGGCCGGGTCAGCTAGTATATATATATATATATATATATATATATATATATATATATATATAATATAATATACAGGAGATCAATTAAATTCCGAGAGCCATTAAAAATAGAGCCAAAAAAACTTTAAATATTATTAGTGCATATGAAAAACTATTTTAACTCGAATTTATTGGACCATTACTTTGCCAGGGGGAAGAGTTCATCAAGGAGTAAGAGGTAAAGTTTTAATGGGATAACACGTCGAATTAAAAGCCATAAACCCGACCTCCAAATGTGTGATTCAAACCAAAATGACGGCCTGTCGAAGTTTCAAGACATTTTAGTTTTATAAAACATAATTTTTCAATGTATTAGAGGTTCAACTTTGTTCTCTCTGAAGGGATGGGGAGTAATACGGAAGAACGTTTTTGTTACAGCCGGCTCTTCAACGAGCCATATAACGAAGTAGATAAGATTTAACGATTAATACATTTAACGAACGTAATTTAAAGACAAGATAAAACGGGGTAACAGTGTGATTGAATGGGAATCCATTAACAAAGAGATTATTGGCAATTTGAGAGCTAGGGTTGATAATATTCTAGAAGTACAAATCATTCTATTCACTTTTAACATTGATCTGTTATATTATAAGAGCATATTTTACTATACTTCACATATTGACGCATAACCCTCCTAGTTCTCTTATCATGTAGGTAGAGGTAATTCTACTAACAGATAACTTCAATCTGTAGCTCTGTATTTGTGTAATCATATAAATATAACAATATTATGTTTGGAATATTATTAAGTTACAACACAATCAAAGAATTTTTAAATAAAAACAACATCTAAAATATTTCAACTAACTTGTATCTACACAGTTTGGGCAAAATATTAGCCTATTTAACGAGATTTTTACAATCAACATAATTCTACATTGATTGAAGTTACTGAGATAAAAAGCGTAATAGTGCTTGGTACAATACGATCAGTAACACTACGTTTCGAAATCTGTAATCTGCTCTCTTCCTAAGGTGAACAACTAACCTAGGAATAACTGCAATCTAGGTTAAATAAACAAAACATACCAAAGTTTAGTGTCAAGTCAGGAAACACAGTAGCTATATTTTTTGCCTATTCCATACACACTAACTCTAAAACGTACACTTAATAAAATCTAAACTGTAATGATTAAAACTGAACTACAAAATACAGGTCACAATAAGTCTGCACTCATCGGGTAATTAAATATAACTCAGAGTGTGTTAACCTAATTAGAATGTTATTTTTATTTTCGCAACAGTACTATTTCGGTTTGAGAGATTGTTGTTTAAAGATAGTATCTTCAGTAGTCAAATTTGTTCTCATTTAGGTTTTTGGCTTAAATTTCGTGTATGAGAATATATTTTAAAATTAATTAAAAACCATAGTCAAATAACTAATAATTATTATACTGTATCATGGAAAATGCGATATGTATCAGTTGTTTGGTAATATCATTACATAGACTGGTATTGCAACGCAATATGAATAAGGAAATATCCTTGTTTAAATAATAAAGTAAATATCAGTGGTTAAAAAATGCCAATATTTATGAACTATGTTCGACATGAAAATAGGAGTTAGTTTTGGTTTTACAAATTTTCTCTCAGGTATGCTAATTTGTTTACCTTGATGTACATTCGTAATTAAACTAAGAGCACACTTTATATAAGGCACTAAAAGTACAAAAATAACACAATTTATACAAAATAAATACACATAATTTAAAAATTGTTGAAACAATGTTCAACAAAAAACAACAAATTATTCAAACAAACAAATTTTGAAAAAATGAGCTAAAAAAGTTATTGCCTGTGCCTTCAAAAATAGTGTAGTATTGGCTTTTATTAGCTTTTGTTTTTTCAAAATAACATGATAGTTTAATTTGTATTTCTTTCATTTTTGAAGTTGGCTTATTTCTATTTTAAAAACTGTATCGTTCACATATAGCAAAAAAAACTTTCAAGAAATGAAACTTGAACTGTATACAATATTCAAGTGTTTAACTTATAATCATTTTTACATTAACATAATTTAAATTCACGGTAACTTTGATGTCGAAAGGCTTTCCTAAATAAATTTAAAATTATGCGTAGGTCTAATGTTTTCAATGTAGGAGGTTTTTCAATAAGAAGAGCTCATCTTAATGTCTAGATTATTAACAATTATTATTATTAAAAGAATTTATCTTGGAAAATGCGTTTAATTCATCAGTAAATTTAATGTACTTGGTTATTTATCATCTGATCTTTGTAAATTAGGGTTTTTGAGGTAATTTAACTGATAATATTTGAGTCCTACATAGGAATTTGTGAAAGTTGTTATGGAAATTTAAAACTAGTCGCCATTTTAATGGTAGTAAGAACTCTATTTTATCAGCGATTTATTGTATAAGACGATAATTATTTTTTCTAAATAGCAACAAAATAACTTAAAGGTGATTTAGAGTTATGAACTTGAAAGAAAACATACATAACATAAAAACATAAATTCTATACCACATATTAAATGACATTTTCGGGATATTTTAACTTGCATTTAAAAAATTATCTGGTAAAGTTTGATCATGAATTTTTAGACACCTGTATAGTGACAATATCTTATCACACGCCCACATGTTCGTAAATACAACCTGTATATAATGATACCAAGCTATTAAACTATAAGCTATAAACAAAGCGTAACTCCTTTTTTGACAGAGAAACCTCAACACACCCAATTAGCTGTCGGTACTGTCTAAACGCGAAGATGGCACAAGACGAAGCCACAACTTGGTCTCCACCTTGTCGTCACAAAACTTAAGAGCCGGCTGTCCTGGTGGCCGTCTTGACTAACTTCAGATTCGTAAGAGCAATGTTAAACTTCAAAAGCCTCTTCTCCAGTTTTGGAATATGCCTCATAATTAATTAATGATATTCTTGATTTGCATCCAGACACTTTTTAGAATTTTCCATATTTTTATTCGTTATTGAGAAAAAGACTTGTAGCTTTTTCGTATTTTTCAGCTTAAATAAATAGAATAACTAACTTGTACACTTAACGAGAAAAACTAAAAGTATTGGCACGCGTATATATCATATCTTTAAAATGTGTTTACAGTTTATCATTGTCTTATGAGATAAAACTCAAGTTAGTTTCATCACAGAGACTGCTCTTAATGTTCTGACGGCTTGAGCGACTTACTAGAGTACCTTTTACTAAATCTAAAATTATTCAAATTGTTTTCAAATCAGATGGCATTTCATTCTGTATTGTTAAACTACTAAGCAATTACTCGCGTGTCCGTATGCTATTGAGTTTTTTTATAATTTAAAATCTTGTGGTATAGAATAAACCTACAGAGAAGTTTTCTTTGCTTTCCTAGCCATGGAGATACTCATTTTTACAATACTGCCACTAAGAAAAATTATTACAAAAAATTAGGAAAAAAGAACATCCATCTTACCAAAACCTAGAGAAAGAGCTGGGAAGCGATGAGTGACTTAAATCACAAAATGTATTCTTATTGAAAATTTAAAATTCCTCTTATTATAAAATTAAAGGAAAAGACTTTTCTAGTCGACCTGGTAGAAATTTTTAACAGTTACAAGACTCAATTCTTGACAGAGAACATCAGTAGCGAAATCTCTGTTCTATCCTTAAGAGAGCAATTTTCCGGTCCACTGAACTGTCATATTTCAATAAAGGCCAACACTTCGGTATCTTTATGATCATCTTAACTGCTTATAACTTACTTCCTTATAATATCCTTCATGATTAATACAATATATTTCCATTATATATTAAATCTTAGTCGTAAGTACTAAGAATTAAATACGTACATTTAATATTAATTATTAAAATTGATGCGATCAAAAAGTTCTTAGTCTTAATTGATAAATAACAAGTTAAAGATTTAAAACTAAAAACTAAATGTACAAACATTAGTTTAAATGTCGTTAAATATAAAGTTATACATATTGTTATTAAATAGAATGCATATGGTAAAGGAAACAATATCTGAGAAGGTATTGTATTGCCATCACTCAGAACATGTATTGTGCCTGAACAAAGAGTAATGTCCGTGTTCTGATGTCATATTTTCACTGACATTCTAGGCACAATTATTACAGTCTCCATCTCAAACTGACATCGTTATATTGTATAAAGTTGTTCCTGTATTGCAATCTAAAAAATGTCAAATTTAAATCTTGGTCTAAGATGTAACCAAGACAAGCGTGTTTAAGGTACCTTATTTTAACTAGTTATCAACAAGACTTTAAAATTTGACAGAAGAAGGTTCAATACAGATTATTAAAGATCTTAAACACAAATTATGAAATTTATGTGTGTCACACTTAGATGAATGTCATAATGAAGAATGGCTGATTAATGGAGAGAATAGAAGAAAAAGCAATCATAGATTGTTTTGAATCCAAACTTTGCCAATTAAAGAGATTAAAGCTAGGAGTAGTGGTTGTGTACACTGTGAGTGTACGGTATGTGTAGCGTTTTTAAAGCGTCATTGGTTGATTTTTTTTATTAAAACTAAAATTAAATTACATTTTTGGGAAAGAAATATTGGGATTTAATTTTAATTAGATTGTGAAAAGTTAGGATAAATACGAATATGTAATCCTTTGGCAAGTTAGTGCTGGTAACTTTAAATTATTAGGAAGGCGGTTCACTGCCTTGAATTGACGAGAACTTGTCTTGTGTACTGCAGTTACGTCAGATCTGAGAGGGCTATTGTTTCTCAAGTTGGATACGGCTGGGCCAATGAGAGATCGCCGCGGATGTCCATCAGAAGGGGGTGAAAGGGGAACTATAAAAACTGCCAGCTCATAATTTTCACCCTTTATTTTTGGTAATTATCGTGAGTAAGTTAATGACAGTGCGCGCCGCGTTTCTAAATTATTTTCCGCGAGGGTTGTTGAGGAAACATTAAATTTATAAAAATTTCAGAGTAATCTGCATAACTGATTCTTGATGAACAACAAAGCACAATAGAATCAAACAAGTTACATTTGGTTCAAACTTGCAAGAAAGGTGAATTAAAATTGAACTTGGTTAATAACTTTTATTGAATTTTGGAATTTTGTAATTTATTAGTATTTACTTTGAACTGTTTTATTGTGAATTTATTATTGGAAATTAATTGAACTTTAATAATTGTTTGAGATAGTTGTATCTGAATTGCAAATACTTTAAAGTTAAGGTACAACTAGTGGAAAGAAAAGTTTGATTTGTTATTTTTTGAATTTTGATTTAACTTAGTTAGAAGTGAAAATTTTTATTTTTGTTATTTCCAAGTGGTATTTGATTTTTATTTGAAAATCTTTATTATTTTATTTCAGAAGAGAGCTCTGACTTTTAGTTTGATATATTTGACTGAAGTTTTTATTTCTTCCCAAAGGACCTTTTTAATATTACTAAACGGTTTGTCAATTCTTTTGTGGAAAATAGAGCGTGATGAAATTCTGAAGCATTGAACTATTTAATTTGCCATTTTAAATAAATCGATTATTTTTATTTTGAACTGTGATTTTTATTTTAGACAAACCAGATAATATTTAATAGTTAAAAATTTAGTAATAAATTTTACTGAATATTCACTCGAAGCTTACTAATAAAAAAATATTTTATATTGTCTTGGATGTCTGATTAATAATTGTACTCATAATATTCTGGAATATTAATATATACAATCCAAGTCGTTATAGTATGCCATATAGGTATGGTTAATTCTAAAGCTTATGGAAAAAACAAAACGTCAGTATACTGAAACATTTGCCACAACAGATCACGGTTTCAAAATCAAATATTCAGTAGAATTAGATAAAACAAAAGTACTTGAAAACTCCTTTAAATAAATAATTCAAAGACAGAGAAGAGAATCCGTAGAAATAGTAAATAAAAAAATAAATCTAATAAAGAAGATAGCGGTTCAACTTATCAATTAATTAGAAGTCCATGATAAAGATCCCCTATTGATCACTGTTAGAAAACTGGTCGTTGGTTGTCTAATCCTCTGCCAATAAATATAACTACCCTCTTTTACATAACCTGTACAGACGGATTAGTATTAATTAGGATTTGTAGTAGATTAGTATTTGAGAAGATGACTCCACAAACCTAGGAGGAATATGTAATTAACTTGCATTTTAAGAATTGAACCGTGGATGCTATGTTTTGACTCAGAGTACACATGGAAACCTATGACCTATCTGCAGCGCAAACCCAAGAACGGAGACCTCTGTAAGAATACAGCAGGTTACATGTAGTTCAAGCTTATAATTCATTGTTTGGTAATTTTTCTGGTGTGCCCTGGGAGGTATCTGAAAATATACTGAGTTGAGGTTGTGAGATAAACGCTTTACATTCAGGTTTGAAATATACTAGACATTATTAGTTTTAAAAACAAAGTTTCAAAATGTGGTTGTTATATTTGTGTTTTCTTTGTGTACATATGTATTATAACTGTATTAAATGAGATATGATATACTAAAAAAAACAGTATATGAGTTCAATACAACTAATATAAACTCTAATAATAAAAATGTATATGTACGAAATTCCGTTGAAGATATACATAAAAAATTTCAAACATATACTGTATTTTGTAATCGCAAATTAAACTTGAAATAAATTTTGAAATGCTTTCATTTTGAGTGATATTATGGAATCATATACTGAAATAATAGTCTAAGAAATAACATGTTAAACCATAATAATTGTTTGAGAGGCGTTACGTTTTACTTTAAAATAAGTGCTATGAGGATCATGTATTTTTATTCCCTGATAGTGTTCTTTTATTTGAAATTTATAATTTGATACAACATTCTATAAATAAATGAAGTTTTCAACTTTGTAAGGTTCATTTCAAAAGTAAGAATCGAACAATAAGCCTCAATACATAGGCCAACTATGTGATACAAAATAACCAAAAATTTAATATTTGTAAACAATTATAGTTTTATATTGCAGAATTCCACTTAGTCATGAGTATAAAAACACAGTTTGATTGATCATGTACATATTTATTGATTGTAGGTATTCTTTTAATTATTGTTTATTCTTGGTATTAAAATAGTAGAGTAAGAAACTGAAATTGAAACTTACTTGTATGACAGCCATTAACATGTTACAATGGTTATATCAACCATTAACATATCAAAATAATAGATTGAAAAACTTAAATTGAAACTTACTTGTATGACAGCCATTGCCGTGTTAAACTAGTTTGTGCGCTAACGGGGTTGGAATTAAAGTAAAAAAAAAGAAATATATCTAACGTATGGTGTATTTCAGATTCATATAAATTAGTTATATGATCAGTTACACAAGTTTAGATTTATTTTCACTACAGTTAAGCGCACTTGCTTTTTACTTTATGGCTATATTTATTAGACTCATAAGGACTGTACCTTTCTTCGTTTCAAGTTTTTTTCGATGGATGATTTGAAAGGATGTACTACGATTTTGGACTGTTTCCATCATTATTTAATACAAAAATGCTGATTTAACTTTTTTGAAAATAAGAAGAGGTTAATATTAGTACATTGTAGGCGGGCTATCTTTAAAATTATGAATAAAACGTCGAATCTATAATTTAAAAGTTAAAATACCTCAATCAGTACTCACGGCACATCATTCATTCAACTCAGAGACTTACTTAGCTTGTAAAATATAACCGTAGTCAAGCAGTAAAGACTATATGGTACTTGCTGAAGTAACAGTCAATGAAATTTTCACGGGAGTTACGAAGTGCTTTTTTAGAGAGTTGACATTTGATCGCAAAAGTGGTTTATCTAGAATCTGTTGACATTTTACAGAACATGGCATGGTATTCCCTGGCGCATCCTAGTGCAACAAAGCTGTTCACATTGAACTGGGATTACATCGCTAAGCCATTCAAGGTTTATGATTCATGAAAATATGAATATTGAACTTTATTTATGGCAGGTAATAATTATTATAGGACGGCGTTACTAAGCGAAGTTTGACCGCAAGGGGAGACCCCAGGGCTGGTGTTCTACCAAGTAACTTTTATTCCATGATAGAAAAATTAATTATTTACATGATCTACTATTTAAAATAAACTGTAAATTTTTTTAGCCGTATTCCGAATCAGTATCAGGTGTAAACATGCTGGTTCCTACCATTAATTTGACTAATGAAAAACACGTTTTTTTGTAGGAATAATTGCATTATATTATATTACATTGTTAAACAACTATTATAAATTTAAGGAACATGGATTAATTTGAGTAAACTAAGATTTAGGAATTGATTTACCGACAAGTGGAAGAAAATGATACTAAAATATATAAAATATATTTGTTTAAATTTATTTATTTTCAAGAAGTTATTTCTAAAATTGGAATTCAAACTGTAATGGTAAATAGTTTTACTGAAAGATATTCCAAACAATTTGAAAATTTTGAAGAAAGGAGTTCGTAGTGGTGTTTTATTTTAATACAAAAATATAAAATGAATAATACAATAGTTGAAATATATTTGTTTGCTGTAATAATGCCTGGTATTACAGGCTTAAAGTAAAAGTTTATGACGATAGTTTTTGTAAAAACATTTTATGCTATGAGGATAATTTTGAACGTGAAAATAACCCACAGGTGGGGGTTGGAGAGTAGAGGCAATATTTGTAAGAGTCAATTTTTGATAAAAGAGGATTGGCTCTAAGCATGGCTACTAAATACACTGTAGCAAGTTTGGTAATTCAACCACAAATTGCATGCTTGAGCTTTTATACTTGAACGTGAAAAGAATACAAATAAAATCCAAACTTGCCATTCATTGCGATGTTTGGCAACCATTAGTGATAAATTGAGTTGACGAGAACTCCAAACAACCAACTCTGTCAGTCAACTTTGTCCTACTTTTCAGTTCTACGTCATTCATTTCAATACTAACCAAAATAACATATCAGATTTGCCTGTGTATCTAGCTTAAATACATCCTAAAGCCCTACAACACACACTTCACAGTAGTGTAACAACTCAATGTTGACGTCACCTAAAATAAAAATAAAATATTTTTCGACGTCTTCCTGTAAACAAAAACCAATATGGAAAGGCATTTAGTTTGCAGTAAACCAGTTTGTTAGTTATAAAAACAAATGTCTGTGACAAACTTGTCCTTAAATATTTGATTTGTATTCGGTCGCCGCTGTTTACTGCAGCGCTGTTGTTACTTGGGATGCCATTACCGGGTTTATTTTAAGACTTAGAGAAATGTAGTTATAAACCATTGGTCGTGATTGGTTTTTAGAAGTAAAAAGTTACTACTTCTTCTGCGGTGGTCCGGAGAAAATATCGTGTCCCACTGGTAATGGGGAGACTTTAACAAGCGGCTTAAACTCGTTATCCAATTGTTATTATCAAACTGTTCGATATATTAGATAATTTCGATATTATAATTTAATCGTACGAAACAAGTATTATAATAAATTAACAACACAAGTAATACATTACAATTTTTAATATCATAAATTTAACAATAACTTGTAATGCTGTAATAAAAAATCCAACCATGGCCTAGACCTACGAATTAACATAATGCAATATTTATAGACTGCGCGGATTTCAGTGAGATAACGCTTTTGTGAAGGCAGTAGCCAAACCCACTTGTATATGTAGAAATTTATGACATAATTTCTTCATATTCATCGCCATTTTAAAATTCTTAATAAATTAGTTACTTCTTGCTGTTTATTGTTTACATGACAAATGACTGTAACTAATAAGAAGAAATGATATGTTGTGTAATATCGAACTATTCATTCGGATAAAAAGGATCGAATAATTCAAGAAAAACAACCAAATAAAGAGTGTAACCTGCTTATTAAAGGCCCTGGTAGCGTGTTGACGAGAGTACAACAATGACAATTATAGTAAACCAGGTACAATTAGGAATTATGATAATTTAAGTTTGATTTATATCACTCTTAGACTGCCAGTATCTCATGTAGCATAAAAACTAAACTATTAGCCATGTCATCATGTTAGGAAAAACCATCTACTATAAAGTCTTACATCAACAAACATAACGTAAACATGTTATATAGGTATATAGATTATATTTATTAATATTAGGGTAATTTATTGACTCAATATACAATTTTTTAGATGTATACGTGTAAATGTGTAATTCAAGTAATACATTTTATATAAATAAAAAAAATGCAATCCATTTACTATTTTGCAGGTTTACTAATTTGTAACTACTGCCATCCAAACACCCCACAACGAAGACCTGAGAAGTTAATACAGCAGTTGTAATTTAAAAACAGACTCTTTTAAAAATTTGTTTATGATTCTGTAGAGGTGTAAAAATACAATCCTTGGGAACCTGCAGCTGTGATACGACATAATTGTAGCAGTCGCTGTGTACTAACTGGTTTTAGCAGAGCGCCTCTGAGGGTAGAGAGGTTTCATTTTAAAGATCTCAAAGGTCATACTTAAGCTTCATACGCTACAAAAAACATAATAGTTCTTCAGCCTTTTTAAGAACCATTCGAACATAGTTTTCTCATGGAAACGATATAATGTTTCTTAAGGAAGATAAAATATTTTAATCGATCATATTGAAATATTATAATCGGGTCGAAACGTTATGATTTTTACAACTACAACACTGCATTGCGGTTTTGCATGAATGGCTCGGTATGAACTAATAATCTCAAGATGCTTCGTGATCGAATCAATAACACTTACAAATACAATTTTAACCAAATCGATGTCTGAAAGGATCTACATATAAAACTAAACAAGACGGAGCAAAAATCACCACATTTCAAATCACACGAAATGGAAGCAGCGTGTTTGTGCTCCGTTTATATTTGGCAACGAATCTTTGAGCAATCTGCGTTAACAAATAATCGCGTGTGCGGGGTATATTGGCTATCTCCGACGATTAAATCGATAGGTTATCGGACCTACAAAAGATTACACCGACCAGGTTTACGAGCGAGTTTACTGCAGGGAGGAGCTGATGGTGGAAGATAAAGGTCGCGGTTGTTTAACGCTGAAATAGTGTGCTATAGGAAACAAGCCGATCACATTCACATTCACGGTCAGCTAAGTTTATCGTACATCACCAGCAGCCCCCGCCCTGTACATGTACAGGAATAATAATATTGACACAGATTTTAAAGTGAGAGTACCACACGGTGTTGTAAATATGAATACTGTGCATATCACATAGCCTATATGGTTACACGGGGCTGTTACGGGTTAATGAATTATATTAAAGTAATAACCTAAATATTTAAAAGGGGAATCATAGCATTCATTTATAGGAGTACTATTTGCTGAGCTTTAGCGAAGCCTATCATGTGAGGGGCTGAAAAATTTCATTTCTATCCGTATGTTTCTCCGCCAGAAATATTTCGAAAACGAACTGACCTACAAGCTTGAAATTGTGCATGAGGCTTCATTTGTATAAGAACATTTAGTTCGAAAACTGTGCATGTCACTCTATGGGATTCGGTTTAACATTATCGAATATTTTTACATTAGTTCGGTAGGGTACGATAAGCGGACCCGGTTTTTTATATCGAAATTGGCAACCGATATTACTTAATCATAACCATCGGTATAATCAATCAATACTAATTAATATTAATTTGTACAATTAACTTAAATAAGCTATATCAACAGCTGTAAACACTTTCAAATAACACACGTAAGGTAATATTTCACTTTTATACAAGTAACATTTGATTATTAAAAATGACAGTAAAGTAAAGTAAACTACAAGACATTGCTTTGAAAGATGATAAGACATGTTTTTTCGTGGCTTCAACATGTAGGACTCGTACCGAAAAACCATTATGTGAAATTCGTGGGAAAGAAACCAATGTAACTGTGAGAGGGGTAAATACGGTCGTCTTCAGTTTTCCTAATTTCGGTTATAATAATTTGTTTGATCACTGTTTATATTAAATTCACATTTTAATTTCAAAAATATGTTGGTTATTGCGGACTATAGATACTTTTGATCGATTGATAGTCTAGGATTTGAGATGCGAATATTAGGTATCGATGATTACATTCTTCGATATAAAAAATCGGGTTCGCTTATCGTACCCTACCCCATTGGTTTTCCGGGTGACCATGATAGCTTCGAGAAAATAGCAGAATAAATCGATTTGTAAACAAACTGAATACAAGTATATGGGATTTTAAGATTTGGGATATTTAAACATGTGTATGACATAATATTTTGGTGACGTTCTTGAAGGATGGAATATGAAATGTTTTAGATTTTTATATTCAAACACTGATATTAAACAAAATTTATACAAAAATGTTAATATATCATATGTCAAGATATATCGAACCATGTTTCATCTTTAGACGTTAAACTTTGCTCAAAAATGCAGAGCAAGTTTCATGATGGTGCATAAAACTATTGAATTTGGTTGATCGTTATTGAACCCTATCACTCAGTAGGCTGATACAATTATTTTTTGGCTGTCAGGGGGATTTTTATGTATAATCGTCTACCTGTCTAATATCCGGTATTGAGAATACCTGTCCGGTATTGAGAATGAAATGAGCTATAGACATAATGTTGCGTGCAACATCAATGAATCCTGTTACGTGACACGTGGTGTGGTGCACTCCTGTAGTAGTAACAATCAGTTGTAACAAAGTATTGTATAAAAAAGTGTAATGAATACTTTTATAGATTTACTCCAATCAAATTTGAAAGAGTGTCTTTAAATTCATGTACGGCGGCGTTATTGGTTCTACAGCTCTACACGTAACAGTCGTGTTAACACTGTGGATATATTATCACCAATGTATAAGGCAAAATATAAGTATTTGATTGTCAATTCCAGTAGGTTTTAATTAAGATAGTATGATTTTCCATAAAATTTCTATATATTCGGGCAAATCACTATCAGTAAGTAACTTAAAGAAATGTGATGCATGGGTTACAAGATAGAAATTTAGTTAATTCCCAAAACTAAAAAACAAATAATAGTGAGGTGAAATTACAATTTGTTTGAACTCCCCAAAATTCACTGGTGAACAAACAAAGGGATACTTTGGGGAATGATATTGAATGTTTAAAATTAACATGCAGTCTCACACATTTACTTCACTAAAAGGTAGTAAAGGGTTTAACTTTCGGTACTAGTGAAAGTCACAGTTCCATCATGTGTTGAGGCTTCAAATTCAAAAAAAGATCAGCGTTTCAATCACGGCTTGAATAAATGAGTTTGTTCGTTGTATTTAATATGAAATGAACGTTTTATGTTGATTTTGTGCAGTGTTTCTGCATTTATTTTCGCTTTCGTTGTTTTTCTATGGCAGTCCTTAACGGGATGTTGTTGGGCTTCAGTTGATTTAGTCTGTTTGTAAAAACTGTCCAAATAAATACATTATTTACCGCTTTAATCGTCCAATATTACAGCCTGCTAAGAAAATCATACACTGCTATAGCTTAATTCGGTTAATGGTGCGGTTCTCAACAGGATTTAATGTACCCAGTAGCGTAACTAGAACTTTGATATGGAGGGGAGATGGGGGTGAATCTGGTTAAAGGGCACAATACTCTGGGTGATATACATAATAATAGTAAATAAATCTAATTTTGAACGAATAGGAAAGTATAAATAAAATATGTTTCAAAATAAAACTGCTGTACTTAAAACAAGTTGGACTGGTGCTATATGTATAATTTTTAAGGTTTTCGGAAGGGTTTGGTCATATCTTCCTGATACACCTCCCTCAGTTACGTCAGTAGATCCACCATAATGACTGAAAATAACAGCTTACTGGATTATTTTGCTAAACAAATTAACGGCTGAATTTATCTTAAATTACAGGGTGAGTAAAAAGTCTCTATACATTTCAATGAAAACTCAAATTTAATAAACATCTATTGTGCGTACTTAAACAAATACCACAGCAGCGCCAGAAACCAGTAGAACTCAATGTGATTACCCTCTAAGTCTAGACACATCCATGAGCGAGGGTTTCCACAGACTGAACTCGCGACTTCCCCCTCCACACCACATGAGCAGTAGACTACTGCGCATCGTCGGGCCGAGGACCACATGGATTTTTCTCGACCTGTACCATCTGTTTGCGCTAAAAATCCCAGTATGTGTGTCCTGCAACTGTTGTCTATGCAAACATAACGGTCTATAGACTCTGGACATTCTGGAGGTTGTTCCTAGAGTAGAGATGGGTGGTATATAACGTATTATTGTCGGTAACATCGTTATTCAGTGGTAACCTATTATCACGATAACGTGTTACCAGTAACACCGTGTTTATTTCAGTAACAGGTGGGCTAAATGATTTGGCGTTCTCATAACGTCCCTTCTGGTATTAGGATAATCAGTAACCTGTTACTGAGGAACAGCCGAGTCTATTGTTGGGCAAGCAATGAGGCTAGGAACGGACCAGTTCCGGTAACGCTTTTCTAGTATTACGTTACTGAGAAACCAATAACGTAGTGGGGTGAGCTGTATGGTGCAAGAGGGATAGGGAATAAAATATCAGACAAAAATAAATAATATTAAATAAATAAAATATATATCAAAATAGAAACTTAGACTTGTTTCTGGAAAAATGACAATAAACTCAACTTATTCGTCATTCAATTTTTCGTTCCCATTAATCATTAATTATAGGTAGTCCATTTAAAAGTCTATACTTATAAAAGGTTTTGTATACTAAACAATAATGTTATTGTATTGTACAACTTTTAAATAACCTGTTTATAATTAATATATTTCAAAGTAGTCTAAAATTACATTTTACTGACAATAATAATAATAATAGCTTTATTGCCGTAGACAATTAATTACAGTACTGTATGGCGAGCGTCATATCGATACTATATTAATGTAACTTAGTTTACATTTTCGTATAGTATGTATAAATAGCCCCACACATGTAGAACAGCAACTCGCGTCAGTTAAGTAACAGCATGATGCTAATACAGAGCGTGGGTCGGCCAGTAACAGGTTTCTGGTACGTAATACCAATTAAACACGTTATTTTTTGGGAATGGGTTATTGACAAATCGGTATTTTCTACATCTATCCAAGAGAGCAATTCAATTGAGATCTCCTGATTAGCGGCCTTACTGCGCTACTTTTTAAAGCACACTGTATATGTTTATTAAATACGCGTTTACAAAGAAATGTGTAGGGGCTTTATGTTCACTCTGTATTTTTTCTGTAAAAGTAGGCCACAGTTGTGAATTGTCTCTTTGAAGACGTAGGGTATATAATAATGATTTTATTAAAATATTTAATGTCTCGTTTTTTAAATTAAGTCTGAAAAGTCAGTAAAACATTTTTAAAAGGTTAAATCTCTCCAAAGACACTTCTGGCCAATGTAAGTTTCAATGAACTCTGATAATATAAATTATGAGTTCAGTCAAGCACTAAAGAATTTATGAGTACTCAGTATAAACATCAGTAATTGCCGTTAATTACGCTATATTAAAGAGAATGGACTCATTACGGTAGTTACGAAGTGCTGTTACAAAGAGACAAAATGGAGTCGGAATTTTATAGAAGAATAAAGTGGGTGTACGGTAAACCTGACGGCAGTTTACCGTACACACGTAAAAACTCTCTGGCGTATCGTTGGGCAATAAAGCTGGATCAAAATCAAAATCGGCCTTACGTAACAAAGACGTTGGAAGTTCATGGCTCGTGGAACAAAACGGATTCCAACATTTCGAGGTTTACCAGCTTGCATGGTCATCAGCATGCAGAGAAAATCCAGTAGAGAAGTATTTTTATTTGTAAATTATTTGGTGCATTACTGTACTGCAGTATGAGTGTTGGCCATTATGGATGGAAATTATTAGTTATCTTAATAACTATTAAAGAAGAATATAACACTTAGTCCTAATAATATTCAATGCTAGGAAATAAACTGCACAATTTAGCCTATATTCTGAATCCGTAAAAAAAACTGACTTGGAACATGTACGCAGTAGATCAAGAATGACTGTTATTTAAGGCTGTATGAAATTTAAATAGTTTTGTCAGTTAAACAGCTGTAACAGCCAAGATGCAAATTAGCGGAATTGTGGATCAGCTGACGGATAGTTACAGTGGTTCACCTCGAAGCTGTTTGTAGTTCAGTACGGAATGACCAAACTTGGAAGTTTGAACAGTTTGGTCACGGCTTTTACTGCCACGATGTGCTACTATGTGGAAGCAAAATGACGGGCTAATTTTAGAAAACATTTGATGTCAGTTAAAATATTTGTAGCGATTAACTTGAAAGAAAGTTGTAAAGAAAGCGAGAAAGTGGCATACACTAATATACAGGATGTCAATTAAATCCCGAGAGATCTTAATATTATTTTCACCTTTAAAAAGAGAACTACACAACTTTTAAATATTATTAGTGCATATGAACAACTTCTTTAACTGGAATTATTGGACCATTACTTTGCCAGGGGGAAGAGGTCATCAAGGAGTAAGAGGGAAAAGTTTTAATGGGATTAAAACTTAAAATTAAAGGTCTTAGTAGTAATAGTAAATTAAAAGCCATAAACCCGACCTCAAAATGTGTGATTCAAACCAAAATGGCGGCTTGTCGACGTTTCAAAACATTTTATTTGTATAAAACATAATTTTTCAAAGTATTAGAGCTTCAACTTTGTTTTCTTGGGGGGGGGGGGCGAGGGGGGTTAATACAAAAGATCGTTTTACTACAGCCGCTCTTGAATGGTCCATATAACGAAGTAGATGGGATTTAACGATTAATAAATTTAACGAACGTAATTAAATGACAAAATACAACGGTGTATAAGTGTGATTAAATGGGAATCCACTAACAAAGAGATTATTGGCATTCTGAGTGCTTTTTAATCAGTAATACTACGTTTTGAAATCTGCAATCTGACCTCTTCCTCAGGTGAATAAATAACCTAATACATTACTGCAATCTAGGTTAAAGTAAATAAATCATATCAGAGCGTTGTGATACGCATACGGCAGGAACCACAACAGCCATGCTGGATTTAATTTCGTGAAGAGAACAGATTTTAACATTAATGGAAAAATACAGGATGTGTCAGTTGTTTGTTAATCACATTAAAGGGAATGGTATTTGAACTCAATATAAATAATGAAATAGCCTTGTTTAAATAATAAAGTAAATATCAGTGGTTGAAAACTGCCAATATTTTATGAACTGCGTTCGTGGTGAAAATAAGATTTAGTTTTTATTTTCACAAATTTTACTCTCAGGTATGCACATTTTTTTACTTTCATGTACATTTGTAATTACAGAAGAGTGTACATAACAATATCTATTAATAAGTACAAAAATAACACAATTTATAAAATATAAATAACTGAATTAAAAAATTAATGAAATAAAAAGGTATTGTCTGCGCCTTCAAAAATAGTGTAGTATTGGCTTCGATTACCTTTCATTTTCTCAAATTAACATGATTGTTTATTTTTCATTTCTTTCATTTTATGAATACTCAGCTTATTTATATTTTAAAAAAAATGTACTATTAACATCTAACGAAAAAATTCAAAAAAAGGAAATCTGAATGTAATATTCGATGCAATCTGTATACAATATTCAATTGTTAATTGTGTTTTATCTTATAAAACATTTTAAATGATTAAAATTTAAATTCACGGCAACTTTGATTATTGAAAGGCCTTCCTGAATAAGTTTAAAGTAATGTTATTGTTATTTTTTAATACATTAGTTTTTTTTAAATAAGAAGAGCTTTTCTTTCAATGTCCAGTACTACAAGTATTATTACCTTTATAAGAGAATTTATATTGGAAAATAATGTTAGGTAAACAGTAAATTTTACTTAGTTATTTTTTATCAGGTCGTGGCAAATGAGGTACCTTTTCAGGTAATTTAACTGATAATATTTTAATCTTACATAGGGCTTCGTGAAATTTGTTATGGAAATTTGAAACCGGTCGCCATTTTAACGGTAGTAAGAAATCCATTTTATTAGGATTTAGGGTATAAGACGATAAAAATTTTTGCTAAATAACAACAATATAAGTTAAAGCGTTTAGAGTTATGAAGTTTTCAAGGCAAACAAACAAACATAAAAAAATAAACACTAAGTTATGGAATACATCACATATTCGATATATTTTAACCTATCAAAACATCTGGTGAAATTTGATTAAGAAATGTATAGGCACCTGTATATTTACAATGTCTTATGACACGCTCACATGTTTGTAAATAAAACCTACATGTAATAATAACAGGCTACTAAACTATAAACGATGAACAACGCACACAGAATTTACTGACGGATGAGTGTTAAGTCATCCTTTGCTGTTGGTACTGTCTAAATGCGAAGATGGCACAAGACTGAATGTGCAGTCACTCTTGAAGACGTTGAAAGGAAAGTTAGTCCTCTTGGATTCCACCAAGGGCAGCGGTCCTGAGATGGCATCCCCCAGCAGTACTCAGTACTCAGGTTCTGTCATTCTGAATTGGTCCCTCAGATCCATCACTTGTTCAATCTCAGCCTATCTACTGGTATCTTCCCCTCAACATTGAAAGTTGGATTTTGTAGTCCCAATATTCAAATCTGGTGATAGTCGTGATGTTACCGAAATTACAGGCCCATAGTCAATAACAATCCGTCCTTAGTAAGGTTTTTGAGAGCATCGTTTTAGATAATGGTTCCAGCTTCTATTTAAAACAAGATTATTAGTGATGAGCAAACACGCTTTCACCTCCGGTCGCTCTACCGTGACAAACCTTCTATCACTCCAGTACATGGTGATGGAGGCCTTCAGCCGCAGAAATCAAGTTGAAACCGTTTATATAGACTTTAGCAAGGCATTTGATAAAATCAACCATCGTCATCTTCTTGCGAAGCTACAGGGCTATGGGTTTTCTGGCACAATGTTGCAATGGTTCAGCAGCTATCTTACCGATCGTCAACTTGCCGTGCGCCTTGGTTCTGGCGTCTCAACTAGCTTCACTGCAAGTTCTGGTGTTCCACAGGGGTCTCACCTTGGACCATTCTTGTTTTCAATCTTTATCAATGATATTAAGCATGCCATCAAGGTTCCCTTTCTTCTCTTTCTTTGCGGACGACATCAAGCTGTTCGTGGAGGTTGCATCTCGGAATGATTGCCAGTCTCTGCAGGATGCTCTTGACGATGATGTTTTTGACTGGTGTCGTAGTGAATGATATAGACTGTGAATCCTTCCAAGACCAAGTTGATGACGTTCAATAGGAAATTAAATCCAGTGGGTAGCCGACTACTTTCTCGATGGCGACCGGGTGGAGAGATGCAATACAATCAAGGACCTTGGTGTTTTTATTGACTCTTCTTTTGAGTTTGGTCCCCACATTAGTCAAATCTGCGCCAGGCCTCTCGTATGCTTGGTTTGGTCCTTCGTTCTTCAAAACATGGCTTGAATACCCATGCTTCTACGATTCTCTACAAGTCCCTTGTCTGCCAGTTACTTGAATATGCCTCTGTAGTTTGGTCTTCATATCAAGCTCTGCCAGATTCATCATCTCCATCAGTGCAAAGACGTTTCGTCAGGTTCCTGGGATGTCGTGCGGGATTTGACTTTCGTGAAGTTCCAGTCAATGAGGTGTCAGCTGCTTATGGTCTTCTGAGTCTTAAGCGCAGGAGGAGGGTGGCGGATTGTATCTTCCTTTCCAAGCTCCTCAATAACCAAGTCAGCAGCCCCTTCTTACTGGAGACAATCAACTTCCGCGTTCCTGCCAGATCCACCAGACATCAGCGCCTCTTCGAGCCTGACAATTTGCTGCGCACCAACCTTATCTTCGATTTAGTCCCCATATAACCTAGACCTCATGGCGTTTTCGGGAAAATCTGAACATTTGGCTCATCAGTCGACCTCTTGTTGTTGCTAGCCTCTGGGTGCGTTTCGGCGTTGCTCATTGGCTCGCCTGATGGAAAGCCTGATCGGTGTTGCCTCATTCCTCCCAATGTGCTACGTCTTTGAATAATTTTAGTTATCTGTTGTTAGCTTGTCCATTTTCGTTTACGTTTTTTTATTGTCCATAACATATGTTTATTCCTTGTTATCTTTGTCTATTGGTGATGATAATCGTTACAAATATGTTATTGATGTTTCATACTATACTATTTATTTTTTCGTGTGTAATACTTTGACATATTTCTATTTATAGGTCTAGTTTGCTTGTTATTCAATCTGCTTTCATTTTTATTAACTGTTAACTTACTGTTATTTTTTTCTAAAGTTATTTTTCTAATGATTGTACATTTAAAGTCTTTGCATAGTATAGTATGTTGTTGCTTGCTTCCATTTGCATAAACTCCATTATTATATAATAGTTGCCTCTACATAATTTATTTCATAATTTTAATTATTATATACTTTTTTTTTTTCTTGTTACACTTGTTGGCCATCTTTATTTTTTTTCTTTTTTATGTGTAAAATGGTGTATGAATTGGTGAATAAAATAAATAAAATATATTTAAAGACGCGAAGCCTACCAACTTGGTCTCCTTCCTGTCGTCACAAAACTTTATGTGCCGACTGTCTGG
>NW_025780250.1:0-44719 GCF_021130785.1 Homalodisca vitripennis | reverse complement strand
AAAAACAATAAATAGATTTCAAGTCTTCTTCCTTGCTCGAACATTAGCTCCTAGTAGCAAAATGGGTTTGATCTGGTCATATTATTTTAAAATGATACAATGCAATCAGTGGAAGGTATTTATTTAAAATAAATCGGTTTGGATTGGTTTTATTTCAATTTTTTAAGAAAGCCGACCAAATGTTTTATTCGAAGTGCACGCATTCAATGCCTCCTCCAACACTGCGAAATTCATTGAGAGAGAACTTCTTTACAGCCTGATCAAGCTTTGATAGTTTACACTTTTTCTTTTTTCGTTTCAACTAAAATCAATTGCTAGTTTAAACAGAGAAACTCAAAATAAGTAAAAATAACTAATTACTCGGCAGTTGTACAACTTGTAAACTGGTAACACCAATGACACGAAATTTTGACATGGACAATGACAAAATTTAATAATATTAGCAGCTCTGAGAATTTCTTAAATTAAATGGTCTTTCTTTAAGTATTTGTTACTCTATTAGCACATACTTTTATATTCTTTTGCGAGCACAATACATTCCTGGCTTACAGTTTGGCTTTGTGCCTAACGGTGTGGTTTTTAATATTTTGCTTGGAATTGTTTCAACAACAATTCAATAAAAATATCACTTTATTTTTAATCATTATTTTTTAATTAACTCTAATATAGGAATTATTCTGAACTTCACATTTACATATTATTTAATGGTAACAATATACTATGCATAGCTACATGGATTCTTTTTAAATGAGTGTTAAACATGGTATGTTTATAGACACTTGTAGGATTATCCTATTAAAATTACGTACAACGGGAAACAAGAGCTGCTCAATTCACATTTCTCGATGTACCAAATTATTTTAAAAGAAAATTGCCAGACATCAGTTTTCCTATTTTGCCCCAAAGTTTAATAAATCAGTTAGAGATATGGCAATGGTATATATTTTGAACAAAAGCCTAAATTTAAGATGAAATGTTTTAACATTTATAATGGAGAATGTATAAAATTTGTATCGAGAGTAAATCTGGAATTTGAACCTGTTTTCTGTCTTTGTTATTGATATATTTGTTTTTTTTATTCATTGCCATATGTAAAAAACGTGTGCAAAATTCATTGAGAGAACTTCTTTATAGCCTGATCAAGCTCTGATAGTTTACCACTTTTTCTTTTTCGTTTCAACTAAAATCGATTGCTAGTTTAAACAGAGAAACTCAAAATAAGTAAAAATAACTAATTACTCGGCAGTTGTACAACTTGTAAACTGTACAGATACTATTTCCATTACTTTGCAATGTGTCCAATTTTAAAGGCAAAAATCATAAATAAACGTAGTAAGAGTTTATTTATGTGTACATTTATATGAGTACTTCTAGTAACGTCTGCAATCTTCTCGTCGAGGAAAAACATAGATACTGATGTGAGTTTAGTAATATACTCAGTCCTCAAATTAAAACTCTTCATACCATTAAAAACTATTTTTTACAAGGAACAAAGATAACTGGAATTTAAGAATACAGGATATTACTGAAATTTGACCTCCGTTCGTTACATGAATTAAATTACCAATACATAATACAAAGACTCCATTTAGGCCGGTTAAATATAATATCATTCAGTACAGGAAGATTAGGAAATCTCTTTTTGGACTTTGAGCTTCTTCAAGATTGAGAGTATTCATTATGGGTAAGGTTGGGGTTGGGGATACCTACATGAGGAGGAATAACAGATCCTGTTTTAGTTTTGTCACCTTTGGATATAGAGAGCGTTAAATCTGGTCCAGTTTTTTTCCAATTAAATCGACAAAGGGAACTGGGTTATTTCCTTGTATTTGGCATTTTAAAGCCCAATAGTAGTCATTCTCCACAGTAAAACTATTCGATTAGAAAATTTATCGTCATTTGCGATTAGTGATGTGCCGCTCTTGGACAGCAGTCGGTTACTCTCTGTTTGAAGTTTGTTTTTAAGGATGGAAAAATTGTGGAGGAAATATGATTGGTCCGGACATTTGCCATAGACAAAATGTAGACTCGAAAGGTGTTTGATATAAATATAAATATCCAAAAATAGTAATTTCGTTGAGTTTCGAAATGTAGACTGTAAGAAATAATGTATGTAAAAATTGTTGAAAGGTTTTATTATTGTATATTTATATTCGAATATCTAATGAAAACAAATGAACACAATTCCACTATGGTAGCCTATGCCTGGAGTCCATGAAAATGGACGTAAGTTGTGGCTTTTAAATTGGGGGAATCAAAACGTTTAACATATCAGGCACACGACACGAAATACCATACGCGGTAAAACTACCAAAATCTGTTACAACATTTCATATAATTTTTAACGAAATATCAAGAATTTTTACTATACTGTTCGAATGGTTTGGTAAACCTGAATAATATCTCCACTGCATATTTTGTTGAAATCATCTATTTAATTATACATAGAACATTATCCTAAATGAACTAACATAGATTTCACATTAATATCTGCATTTCTGTATAAGCAAACGTTGAGTTCGAGAACGGTGTAAGCCACTACATAGCATAGTGTTATTGAACGGAATTTACATTGAATCCTATGATTGCAACTAGAAAACCGCAATCTATGTGTAATCATTGAGGTTTTAATATATGACATTAGCTTAACGAAATGAGATATATATTTTAAATTTAAATACAACACTAGAAAGCCAGTTACGCGACACGGGATTAGGCCGTACTTTTTACCTTGTAATATTTACGATGCATGATAAATAAAGGCATTACTGTAGCGAAGATATAAATCCTAAAGTAACTTTTGCATATTTTTACTCAAGTGCGCTTGTTTGAGCTCATGGAGAAACGTTTAAAAACTATATTTTTCTATCGAGTATGAGCAATATTCAACTTATGGAAAGGGATTTTGAAAGTGAGGGGATTTATAACACAAGCAATAGCAGAAACATGACTGTAAGTGGAAACTGAGCGAGTTTCCTGCGGAATCTGCTGATGCGGCATGTTCAACACTGATCAAATCCTGATGCTTTGTTTACTTCCTTCTTGATTGAATAAATGGTTGTTCTGTTTGTGTTGTTCACTGCTAGTCTTTGTTTTTACCTTGATTGGTTTGATCTAAACTTCAGGAGAGCTCTAATTGACTTTTTTATGACTTGACACTGCAATGAAGTCAAATACATCAGTGACCTTATCTGAAAGGATTTACTTTTTTTGGAAATAAAATCTATGTTTCTATTTATGTTCTCCTTTAACGATTTTGTGGTTTTATTTCTTATTGAAATGAATCAGATTAAAACCAGTAAATGGTCATTGACGCTCATGTAATTTAGAAATTCTTCAGCTGTATGAATCAAAATGAGACCCTGTAAAGAACGTGTTTATTTTGTTACAGTAGCCGAAATTTTTCTACAAAGTGATTCCAGCTAACTCTTTCGGTTTTGAAAACTACTAAGTCAATGCTTACTAAGTTAATGTAGTATACTGTTAAACATTTTAATTTTGTTTTGACATATAATAATTATTATCATTATTTAAAGTAATTGATCAGTACATATACCACTAACATATCTGACAATGTCTTCCAAAACTGATAACACCAATGACACGAAATTTTGACATGGACAATGACAAATTTAATAATATTAGCAGCCCTGAGAATTTCTTAAATTAAATGGTCTTTCTTTAAAGTATTTGTTACTCTATTAGCACATACTTTTATATTTCTTTTGGAGCACAATACCTTCCTGGCTTACAGTTTGGCTCTGTGCCTAACGGTTGTGGTTTTTAATATTTTACTTGGAATTGTTTCAACAACAATTCAATAAAAATATCACTTTATTTTTAGTCTTTAATTTTTTAATTAACTCTAATATAGGAATTATTTCTGGACTTTTCTCGATGTACAAAAATTATTTTAAAGAAATTGCCAGACATCAGTTTTCCTATTTTGCCCCAAAGTTTAATAAATCAGTTAGAGATATGGCAATGGTATATATTTTGAACAAAATCCTAAATTTAAGATTAAATGTTTAACATTTATAATGGATAATGTATAAAATTCGTTATCGAGAGTAAATCTGGAATTTGACCTGTTTTCTGTCTTTGTTATTGATATATTTGTTTTTTTTATTCATTGCCATATGTAAAAATGTGTGCATATAAAAAAAATTTAATTCGGCTATTGTTATTTATACAAATTTAATTAAATGTAAATAAAAGTCTTTTGAGAGGTATTTGGTCTATTATATATAGGATATGTTAGTTTGGTTATTTAAACGGATATGTGACAGATACGGCCAAATACAAAATAATTGAATCGTAAAAAGTGAGGGCTCTGTGGTGTAATGGTAGCACATTCACCCGGAAGCGCGAGATCCTGGTTCGAGTCCCAGAGGAGCAAGTAATTTTTGTGATTCAATGTTTATTAAAAAACTTTAATTCGGCTATTGCCATTTATACAAATTTAATTAAATGTATATATATATATATATATATATATATATATATATATATATATATATATATATATATTAGATCATTATTATTATTGTTAAATCCGTTTGATTCTCTATAAAAATATATGTACATTTATTGTTATTATGTTAATTTATTTTTGTTATTTGTTGATTTATTTCTATGTTTATACCTTGTTACTTGCTTATATTATTTATCTCTTGTTATTTATATTAAGTATGTGTGTATATGTATGTAGATTGACATGCATATATACAAAGATTGTTATTAATGGATATAAGTATGTATTTATTTGTTGTTAGCAGTAGCAAATTGGAAAACACGATGGTCTTAATTAATGTATATTATGATTAGTTTACTATAGTAAGATTCAAATATCTTTATAAATGTAACTGGAAGAATGCAATTATTTCGAATATCTATTTGTAATGTTTAAATGGAGTAATAGAAAAATTGTAATCTAAAAGAACTATTACAAGTAAAGGAATGACTGTCAAAATAAGTAATGTACTTTAGTAAGCCAACTTTACTTCCTGCACGCGCCATTATAGGGGCATTGGGAATGTACGGTTAAAAAATGCATGTAATGATATAAATATAAATTGCATTAAATTTTAATGTTTTGCATGTATTCAACTTTGTAATTCTCAGAAATAAAGATCTTTCGAACTTGAACTTGAACTTGATTCTAATTCCGTTTTAAATATGTCTACATCGCTTAACTGCTTGTAGATATGTTAAAAAGCTTCACACTTCTTGGACTATGTATTGCTGGGTTTTCGAATTAATGATTTTAAGAAAACTATTAATTGAAAGTTTTAATAATGAAATGTAAAATGTCTTTATTGCATATAGAATTGTATAATTTGCAAGGTTAAGACCACTTATTCCTACACATATCGTTGACGTGATGGGGAGGGTTGATTTAAGCGGATGTTGTGTTCAGCTCCTTTCCACGTTCCGTCGGATCTCAGACTCTGCACTAAGTGGAAGGTGAAAAGGAGCTGTACTTAGTTCTCTCTTACATCTAACCGTAAAGTAAAGTTATAGATAGTCCTCTTCGAGTATAACTATATACTTTCACGTAAAGTAAAAGACGGAGAGATATAAATGAAATCTCTTCTATTATTGAAAACAAAAATTAAATTAAATTTTAATCATAAAAGGACACACATGAGAATAAGGGCCAATAATCTTCAAGTAATATTATAGTTTACTTACTGTTATACTAGAAAAGCTCATTGAAAACAATAAATAACTTTTCCTCTCATTAATGTTCAATATATGAACTAATTATACACATGTTTTTTGAAACTAAATTTTTAAAATACTTAAAAGAGATTTGTTTTCATCGAGAACAATTCTTGGCTATGTAGACCCCAAACTTTTATTTGAATTCCATTTCCCAAACCAAAGTATGTGAAATTCCATCCGATTATAATATGTGGATCGATCGACATTTGTTTTGTTTTAGGAATCCAGTAGCACTTTAGTAATTTTGATTAAAATGTATTGCTTGAAATCTCTACCCTATTTTTGGTTCATATCCGAGTACTTATTCCGTTCCTTAACAAAAGATCAACATGGGGGAAAGATCTAAAGATCGAGGAAGGAAATTTAAACATGATGAAGACAAAAAGGACCAATCTAGCTGTGTTGCAGTCGCGAGGGATTTTTAGTTCCTCTCTGACGTCAGTAAGTGTAAGTTATAGATTCGCCATCCATTTCTACGAGAAAATAATATAAGTATCAGCTAAACGCGAATTTGCTCGCGATTTCCTAATAAATAACAGGTACGTCATAGCCGTATTCTTTTAAATCGTCATAATAAACCCTCCTGAAGTAAGAAACCGTTACAGAAAGATGTTCGAATCTCCTGATCCTTTTCAGAATAATAATGGGAATTCACAATAATTACCAATTAAATGCCCATATCTTTCTCTAATTTGTCAAAATTTTAAATAGCTCCAGTAATTTCAGTAAACTAGAGAATTGTATTAGGCTAGTGTGATCATGTATATTGAAATTCATAGTACATTTTACCTTGTTTCACGATGAAAATACAATTTTTTAAATACGTTTTTATTTGAAACAAAACTTCAGACTTCTGGTCTAAGGCATGGCCATAATTGTGTTTGCTTTGTTTTTCCAAATCAACAGGATATATAGATACATTCGTTGACATATCTGTTTCGATCAAACAGCAACTACTTCCGGTCCAAATTATTTTCCGATGCCGTAATAGAATGTTTCTTCTTATCTGGGTTAAAAAATATACACATACCTATCATTTGAAAATATTATTGCCGGCAATTGTAATTGACTTGTGATCAACTTATGTGCGGAGTCGTGTTCGTATTTACATTACTGTACTGATCAAGAACATGTACAATTTTGGTCAAAACGCGACTACTTCACGGCATTGTCACCTACTTCCGGTCTAAAATATTTACGGTTTCGGTAGTCTGCTGAGGTCGTATTAAGCATGTATGTAAAAATATAACTTTCTAGCACATTCCTTAAAATAAGATATCTTTACAAAATAAATAACTAAGTTTGAAAAACAAAAATATAATTATTCTTCGGGTTAGATACCCTATTTTCGATCCCTGTGGATATTTCATCTTATGGCAACGATTTTGCTTTTATATTGTAGCCATTTATTATGCGTAAGTAAAATTTCATCTTCTGGGGCATTGAGATGTTGAAAAACAAAAAAATATAGTTCGTCTTGGGGTTTCAACCCCAATGGATGTTTGATCTTTATGAAGGATATTTACTTTTGCTTCTCCATTTCAAGACACCATCCAGCACTCGTTCCAATGACCTCTTCATCAGGCAATACTATGGGACAAACTATGCAGCAAACAGGACAGTGGCACGCCTGCAGAGGGCCGGCAACAACCTGCCTTCTACTGTCGACCTGTTCCACGATGGTGTGAGAACATTGAAGTGGAAAGTGGAAAGGTGCAGTGCTACCAACTTAAATGCCTCCACTCAATTTCTCACGTATAACACCATCAGTTTTCGTTCTCTTCGCTGCTAACTTGCTGTTTACGTATAATTATTCATATTCTCTGTTATTATACGCCATAGATTATCTTGTCACTATTGTTATTTTTACTGTTGCTGTTTTTTAAACATTGTTATGAATATTCTTGTTATATTATGTTATAGTTTATTTGTTGCTGCGGTTTTCATTTTGGTATTGTTACAGTTTCAAAACATATATATATATGTTTTTTATTCATACAGTATATTTGAAGACTTAACATGTGAATCAAAAAATATTGTTTACCAAATTCAGTGCAAGTTATGCCCTAAAGATTATATTGGTTCAACGATAAATTCACTTAGAACAAGGATGACTGGGCACAGGTATGCATATAAACATAAAAAAAACAGAGCAACCTGTAGTGGCACATGGCTTAATACATAATTTAAATTTTGAAGAAACATTTTCAGTGAAACCAATTAGAAAAATATCACAAAATTTAAGTACACACAGTCTGAGAACCATGGAACAAGCCCATCAACTCGTCACTAAATCAAAATTTCCAAGTGGATTAAATTTAAGGTGACTTAGTCAACAAAGTGAATTTATAAAATTAAATCATATGTTCACCATTGTACAATAATTCATTCTTATTTTTCATTTTCTGTGTTGATGTTTTATGTTTATTCTGTTCTTATAGCCCTATTTATATAATTTTTGTAATTTTTGTAATTTCCTGAAGACGGCTTAAGCCGAAATATAGAAAATGTTTATTACAATAATTGAAGAATTCTTATTGAAGATTAATATATAAGCCCAAGGCAAATAATCCTCAAGACACTAAGGAAAGTCTATTGACACATATTTTCTTCTATTGTCTTCGTTTCTGGTTAGTTACGTACTTGTTATAATTTTGTTTGTTTGTTTGTTACATTGTACTTTACCTTCTTGTTGCAAAAAAATGTCAAACACAGAAAAATTACAGCAATATTGGATAAAACAGTTTGAATTCCACACTATGAAATTAGCTAACTGCTATTGCCATATCCTCTTTTTAGGTGCTTGCTTAAGGGAGGCGGTACCCCAGAAAAATATTTTTTTCACATTTTTTTTTTATTTTTTTAAAATGTTAAGCGGCTTTTTCTGCACACAATGATATATAATACATGTATATTTGAAAATTGTAAACCTACAGAAAAAAAGTTTTAAAATATGCTTACATCATGTTTCAGGAAGAAATTTGTGACAGCGCTTGCGTTTATTCACACATGTACTATTATACATATGACCTTTTATTTTTGTGTGCTATAATTTGCTTTTGTTGTGTTGGCAGGCCTGAACTAACTTCTATTTCATCAGCTTTGAGTTCTGCTTCTGACTTTATACTGTTTGTTTATATTGTTTTTGCTTAGTGTTTTGGTGCTTTGTGAAGTGATATAGTGAGTGTTAGTTAGTAATTTATATTTATTATTGCTAACAAGATTGTTTATGTATAAATATGCCTCGTGTTAAAAGTAGTTATGCTAAACCCCGTAAAGGAGTTGGTGGTAGGAAAAGAAAACCAGCCAGTCCTAACCCTAATGAGATGTCAAAAGATGAGTCTACCCCTAGGCCTGAAATGTCAACACAATCTCAGTCAAGCTCTTCAAAGAAAATAAACATAGATAAGTAATGAGATGTTTAATTGTGATGAAAACTATGACAATGAAATTATTAACATGCAAATTTTATCAGATCAACTTTTTAGTTCATCACTTTGTAAAAATTGCAAGAAAAGTGGTTTACAAGTGCGTGCTGCTCAACATTTTGGCCTGGCTTTTGAGATGGAGATTTATTGTTGCCATTGTAAATATGTACATAAATTTAATAGTTCTAGGAATATTAATTTAGAAAAAAAGACTCTATTTGATGTAAATATTAGACTAGTGTATGGACTGAGGTCTATCGGGAAAGGTATGGCTGCAGGCAAAATGTTATGTGGCGTAATGAATCTTCCGCAACCTCCAACAAAACCGTTTCGATATAATAAATTTTTAAAAGACAAGGCTAAACAGGTAATGGATGAATCCATGAAAACTGCTGTGGATGAGGCTGTTGAGGAAAATAAAAACCTTAGGTAAGAACGAACGCGACTTAAAAGTAGGTATTGATGGCACTTGGCAACGGCGTGGCTTTAGCTCTCTAAACGGAATTGTTACTTGTACAAGTGTTGACACAGGAAAAGTTATGGACATAGAAGTGTTATCTAAATTTTGTAATTGTTTGGACAAACAACAACATGAGGCTATTTGTTCGGCAAATTATCAAGGCTCGAGCGGAGGTATGGAGTCAGCTGGAGCCTTAGCTATTTTTCACCGATCAGTAAATAAGTATAATGTTAGGTACTTAGAGTATTTAGGTGATGGAGATACAAATAGTTTCAAAACTATTGCAGACAGTAAACCTTATGGTGAAGTGGAAATACAGAAACTGGAGTGTATAGGCCATATTCAAAAGAGAATGGGGTCTAGGCTAAGGAAACTAAAAAGAGACTCAAAAGGCGTAACACTTTCTGATGGCGGCAAACTAGGTGGAAAGAATAGACTAACAGATGGCATAATTGATCAATTGCAAACCTATTATGGAAATGCTATTAGGAAAAATACTGATAACCTACAGAACATGAAGGCAGCGGTTTGGGCCATATATTTTCATAAACTTTCGACGGACGACAATCCTCAGCATGGCCTTTGCCCGTCAGGAGAAAATACATGGTGTAAATACAACAAGGCAAAGCACACTAAAGAGCCATATTCTCATAAGAACAGCATTCCTTCAGCTATAATGTTAGCCTTGAAACCAATCTTTCAGGCTTTAGCAAATCCTGACCTTCTTCGAAAATGTTTACACGGTAAGACGCAGAATGTCAATGAAAGCATCAATAATGTCATCTGGTCTAGAGTGCCAAAAAAAGATTTTGTGACATTGAACACACTTGAGTTTGGTGCTTATGATGCTATTTCTACTTTTAATGATGGCAACATAGCAAAATGCAAAATGCTTAGAGCAGTAGGCATTGAACCTTGCAAGAGGACAATTGACGCAATGAAAAGTTTTGACTACGAGCGAGTGCGACGAGCAAATTGTGCGATAAGTGACTTTCAAAGACAAGCAAGGAGACAAACCAGGAATTTAAAAAGAAGGATTGAGGAGGATTTTGAAGAGGAGCCTGCATATGATCCAGGAATGCACTAATGCTACGGTAAATAAATTGCATGTTTTTTTCTATAATTTTGTTATTGTTTACTCTATTTGTGGCTGGGTATAAGTTCTATTTCATAATTTTCTCTGTTATTTCTCTTATAAATGTATTCTAAACTCAAAAATGTTTGAAATAATATAGCCTAATTAATTTTTTTTTGTATTATCTTTCACTCCGTTATGACTATAGGCCTAACCCGCATCGCGTTACTTTTGATATACAAATTTTCCAATATAGATAATTCTAAATATTAAAAGCATATATAGCCTATTCTATTAATATAAAGATCACATTTAATTATAAAAACCAATTACATATCATATATAGGTAAAAATATTATATAACATAGCTAAATAGGTCATTATATTCGTTTTTTGCGATTTCCCGCAAATTTACTTTTTTACAGTTTTTGCACACAAAGGTACACGTTTCTCAGAAACTACTTGGACAATCAACTTGAAACTTTTACACACATTTATATAGGTATTTTGGCACCTACTGAGTTTTTTTGAGATGCCTCCTATTATAATTAGGTACCTAAAAAAATATTCTAAATTCCAAGTTTGATATTTCAATATGGGTTTGAAAAAAAAATCATAAAAAATTTATTTTTTAAGATACAAGCACCAAAAAAACTCAGTAGTTGCTTAAATACCTATATATGTTGTATAAAAAAATTTAGGTTGATTGGTCCATTAGTTTCTGAGATAATGGTACCTATGTTAACATTACAAAGATAGGGGTACCGCCTCCCCTTAAGTTCAGGTTTGATACCAAATGGACTGACATTGAAATTTCCTATGTCTGGATTTCCAAATTATATGCATAAATCGATTAATGTGATAGCAACTAACACAAACATAATTCTAACCAACACAGTATACCTCCTTTACAAAAAACAAGCAGAATTGCATAGACGTGAATTATCAAAATACCATGAATTAATAATGGAAAAATTTCCAAGTGTTTCACAAATTATCAATAACTTTACGATGTCAACAATACATTTTATGTCTAAGAAATCAAAAAAACTTTTAAAAAAACTGTCAGCTTTACGAAATAATTCAATGAGTTGTAACAACCGTCACACATTTAAACCAGCTTCTTCAATGGAGCCCTTACCATCAAATGACTCAATTAATAATGCTATATTGAATATTTCATCACTTTTTGATGACTTGGAACCAACTACAAACATAGATGATTGTTTTGAATCTAAAGATATCAATTTACCAAAACCAAACTATATTAACTTATCCAACTACACTTTAAAACAAAATGAAATTGATGTTATTACCAAAGGGCTTAACTTTGCACCAACTCCAAAATTCGACCACATAAAATTGGTTTCTGATGCATTAGAGTTTTCAAGAAAAGTTAGAATTAAGCATTATTTTTTAAATAACAATCAAAATGAAGAAGCAGATGAGAAGATTCACAAATCTCTCTTGAAATTTAAGCCACCTTCAGATTGGGATCCCCCAGCTTTGAATCCAGATCACCCTATAGAGCAGTTTTTAAATACAATTATTTCTAACATTTCTGATCCTTCATTTGCAGATTCTCTACCAAAAAACAATAATTTAACAAAACTGCAGCAAAAAGCTATAAATTCTTTAAAAAATAACAAGGACATAATAATACTTCCTGCTGACAAGGGGGATATGACTGTAATAATGAATATAAAGGATTATATTGCTGAAGCAGAAAGACAACTGAGTGACACAACTACTTATAAAATTTTAAATAGAGATCTTAATGAAGAATTTTGTTCAAAAATATCTAATTACATAAAGAAAAATGCCTTAGAAGAAAACTTAAGTGATCATTCCATCAACTTACTAATAAATAAATCTCCGAAAACACCAACATTCTACATATTGCCCAAAATCCACAAGAATATTTCAAATCCACCAGGAAGACCAATTGTAGCTTCAATATCTTCTCCAACTGAGAGAATTTCTTCTTTTGTTGATGACCATTTAAAAGAATTTGTGACTAACCTTCCTTCATTTGTGAAAAATAGTAATGATTTTTTTGCACCTTGTGAAAAATGTAGCTCAACCTCTTCCTGAAAATACTAAATTAGTAACAATAGATGTTCAATCATTGTACACAAATATTGAACACCAACAAGGAATTGATTCTGTTAGATACTACTTAAACAAACGTCCCAAAAATACACTTCCTTCGTCAGATTTTCTTTTAACATTAATAAATTTCATTCTAACTATGAATTGCTTTAGGTTTCAAAATAACTTTTATCTGCAGCAAAAAGGGACAGCCATGGGAACAAGAATGGCTCCTTCTTATGCTAATCTTGTGATGGGCAAGCTTGAACATGATTTTCTAGAAACACAAACATACAAACCCATATTTTGGAAACGTTACATTGACGATATCTTCATGATATGGACATATAGTAACGAACAATTGCAACATTTTTTTACAATCACTGAACACTTTCTGCAACTTAAAATTTACGTGGGAGATATCTGATTCAATTGTGAGTTTCCTGGATATAGATATTTTTATTGAAAATCAGAAGTTGAAAACTAAGATCAATATAAAAAACACCAACACATTTCAATATCTACATTATGATAGTTGTCATCCGTCCCATGTCAAAAAAGCCATTCCAAAGAGTTTAGCTAAAAGAGCCCAAAATTTATGCAGTGACAAATATCACTTAGAACAATATATTGATAATTTATTATCAGCATTTTCCAAAAGGGGTTATCCACGAAAACTTTTAAACAACAAACTGAACACCAAATCACTATCAATTGGAACAAGTAAATCTAAATTTGACAATAATGATCCAAAGTTTTTAACAAAATACCATCCAGGACTTTTATAAAATTAACAATATACTTCGAGTAGCATACAGTTTATTGGACAGCTCTGCTTCAACTAAAAACATATTCAAATACATTCCAAAAATAAGATTTAGAAAACCACCAGTTTTGAAAAGATATTTTAGTCCATCCAAAATTACCTAAGCACAAAGACCAAGAAAACATGACAGTTGGGTCACATCCTTGCAATAAACCCAGGTGTTTAGTTTGCAACATGTGCTCTACTTCAAAAACATTTACAAGTAGTTCTACACAAAAATCATACAGTATATTTGAAGACTTAACATGTGAATCAAAAAATATTGTTTACCAAATTCAGTGCAAGTTATGCCCTAAAGATTATATTGGTTCAACGATAAATTCACTTAGAACAAGGATGACTGGGCACAGGTATGCATATAAACATAAAAAAACAGAGCAACCTGTAGTGGCACATGGCTTAATACATAATTTAAATTTTGAAGAAACATTTTCAGTGAAACCAATTAGAAAAATATCACAAAATTTAAGTACACACAGTCTGAGAACCATGGAACAAGCCCATCAACTCGTCACTAAATCAAAATTTCCAAGTGGATTAAATTTAAGGTGACTTAGTCAACAAAGTGAATTTATAAAATTAAATCATATGTTCACCATTGTACAATAATTCATTCTTATTTTTCATTTTCTGTGTTGATGTTTTATGTTTATTCTGTTCTTATAGCCCTATTTATATAATTTTTTGTAATTTCCTGAAGACGGCTTAAGCCGAAATATAGAAAATGTTTATTACAATAATTGAAGAATTCTTATTGAAGATTAATATATATATATATATATATATATTCTTGTTCTATATCACGCCTTGCCATAGTGTATTATGTTAATATCATTTTTCAGCCTTTGAAATGTTTTGTTGTAGAAATTCTTGTTTAGGTTAAGTTGTTATAAGTTTATTATATGGATCTTGAATGTAAAAATGGAGAGTATGTCCGTTGGAAATAAATAAATAAGTTATAAGTCAATAAATAGGGGGGAAATGTGCTATTTTTAAACTTTCTGACGTATCGATAAGTCGGAGAATTAGTGATGAGTGAGTGAGTTATTGAGTAAGGGAATACATCAGTGGGGGTTTTGAGTTTTACATACTTGTATATAGACGAGGCATTTCTTTAAGTCTGACCGAGTACGACGTAACCGACCTCCATGAAGTCGCATGTAGAATTTAAAGACTGTAACTCATTTCATTCTAGACTACCCTGTGGACAGATAGAGAGAAAAGGAATATTTCCAGCTCATGAGTGATAGGCTTTAGTAATTAAGCCAAATCCCATTGAAGAATATAATATCATCGAACCTTCTATGCAGAAATGTAATTTTAAATTGTATTAGTACTCAATATATTCTGCTTGGAGTAAGACTGCATTAACGCTAAACCAACGAAGAAATATGCACTTTAATTAAACACAATATTGTCTGTTTATAATTGAAGATACACGCAAATTGTCAAGTCCATAATTCAATTCATTCTCCGGATGTCCCCTACTCACAATTATAGGCGTCGTGTGGCTAACACAGAGGGGCGTATATATTATAAAACTGTTATGTAATAATAAAACTATGTAGTATTATATATAACTCGGTGTTGCGAATGTAGATACATAAAGTTAACTGAAAATTCCGAATCTATAACACAATTGCTTCTTGAGACTGATGTCTCTTAACGGAAAGTTAGACTTCAGCCCAATCAAAAGATGACGCTCAGCCAAACCCGATAATTCTTTACACCATCAAATAAATTTTTCCATATATTTCTCAGTCTATGACTGATTAGTCCAAGTATTAGTTTTTAATATTTAATGTATATAAACAGACAGACAGAAGAGACATTTGGCTCATATATTGAAGGATAGGCTTCCCTAGCGCTTAAAGAAATGCTAAAATAATATAACTAAATATGATTATAATGATAACTATCATTCTCTAATAGGCTGAACTTTAGCGAAGGGACTGGAAGGTTTTCATTACTGGTTCTATATAGGCAACACTACATTCGATGATGGGACCTGTCATTTCATAGAATTTGTTCTTATGGATAACCATGATTGTAAAGAGGAAGTAGTAGAATAAATCATTGTGTCAACCAAAAGAATACGATCATAAGAGATTTTAACTTGAAAATCCACCTACTAATGATTGAATATTTTAATTATTAGTTATCAGTACATACCTTTGGGACGTGAATAATAAACCACTCTTGAATATTGCATAGATAATCGAAGCCGGTTGAGTGAGAGTAACCCACATACGACGACACTAGCCTCCTCTCGCCATTTCCCGCAAACCACACATCCACGTCCCCCATCCCTTCCTGCCACAGTTACTGCCACCCTTTATCGCCCTTAAGGATCTGCAACCAATAAATCTGAAGCAATAAAACTTGGGCGGTCGAAAGTAATCCGGGAAAAAAAGTGGTGAAACAGTCCCTGATCAATAGCGTGACTACTTTACCAAAGCTAAACTATGTGTGGCTTTTACAATAAAAGTGGACTTACTGTAAAAAATTTAAATAAAGTGGCGATAGGCCTTTTAATCTCATTTTTGCGTAAAAACTTAAATTTTAAACATTAATATAATTTTATAGCCCCACTAGTGATAGACTTTGCTTAAGCTCTACCAAATAAAGAATCGTAGAGTAATTTTAATTGGACATTTTTGGTTTAAAATATATTAAATATTCCAACACTACCTGTACCAAGCATATAAAATCTTTACACACACAAATACACACACACACACACACACACACACACACACACACACACACACACACACACACACACACACACACACACACACACACACCACACACACACACACACACACACACACATTTTGGTGTCAAGTAGTAGTTTTACAATGGTGGCTCTGTTTAAAACCAAAATTATTTCTATCCATTAAATGTAGGGTACAACAAAAATTAAATGTAGGGTAGTTGTAAGTTTTGAATACGGTAGAATTGATGGACGCGTTAAAACTATCTCTAAAATCACGTTAACTGCAGAAGACGCTCTTGGGGAATATGGTATGGGCCTCTAAGACGGCCAGTGTGGACAATGATTTAGCTGTGGAGGTTTACATCTGAATTTGGATAAACATTCTCTTTGGCTTGGCTCTTTATCCTTTAAGATAGAAAGATTCGCAATAAAGATGCATTAGTATTACAGCCAGTTTATTACAATTTTGGATCATAATGAAACATTATGACGTCATTACATGTAGAAAAACAATGTATACAATGGAATTCCATCGTCTAAAGTTTGGTATAATAAATGCAGACAAAATTGTAATTTACCTTATTATGAATTCCTGGCAAATCGTATTTTACTTTCAAACTACGTACACAATATGTTGATATATGAATGCATTATCAAAACGAAATCTTCTTAAAATCTATGTTGAAATACCCACGGCATTGCTAATAATTAATGTACGAGTACTAAAAAATAATATGTTGTTTTGAAAGCGGAATATCGTGGTACGATATTGACCACATACGTGATTTATGATGTGCGTCCTCTTCCGGCTGTACAAACCGATACTTCTGGACGCAGCGGATATTGTTCAGGAAACTGTTACAAAAGTGTCGGTTCGAATGGTTGTTACACTTGCCAATAAAACATTTCCAAATATTAAAATGTTTTAACTCGATCTCATACAATTGTGAAATATTTCTTCTACAACGGAGATGTACGCAACAAGCTGAGGTGAGGCTACATGCAAATTCTAAGTATATAACTCATTTCATTAAGCTACATGTATTATAAAATGTTGATCTTCGTGAATTTTATATAGGTAAGAATAAGGAGACAAGGTGGTATGTAGAACCTAACATGGCTCGTACATCACGTAGCCTACTCAGCGTTACAATATAATTCCAACATTTCATAGACCTGGGCCAAAGGGTCACGCCAAGGGTCATCTTGTGTCTTTTGAATGTATTAATGATGAAAACATGTTTGAAAAAATTGTCTCATACACTAACATTTACATTACAAAAATTAAGGATCGTTTTGTAAGAGAAAGGGATGCAAAATTGACAGATTTGTGGGAAATAAAATCTTTAATTGGTATCCCATTGTTAGCAGGCACATTAAAATCAAGCCGTAGAAACATCATGGACATGTGAGATAACAGCAATGGTACGGGGGTAGAGGCTATATACGTAACTATGAGTGCACAGCGTTTCAAGTTTCTCATGCGATGTCTCAGATTTGATGACATAAGAACTAGGGACCAGCGAAAAGCACTTGATAAGTTAGCTCCCATAAGGGAAATTTTTGAAGATTTTGTATCCAACTCAAAAAATTCTTTCAACCCCTCAGATTATTTGAGTATTGACGAACAGCTTGATGAATTCCGAGGAAACTGCCCATTTCGCCAATACATTCCCAGTAAGGCAGCCAAGTACGGAATCAAAATATACGCACTTGCTTCAGCCAGTAACTTGTTTATTAGCAATTTAGAGGTATACTTGTATTCCCAGCCAGATGGTCCTTATCGTGTCAGCAATTCAGCTAACGATTTAGTGCTTAGTATAGTTGAAACCAGTAGTTGGATCAAACAGAAATATATCTTTGGACAACTGGTTTGTCTCTCTCCAGCTTGCTTTGACTCTCTTGGAAAAAAAATCACTCACACTTGTTGGAACGATAAGAGGAAACAGGAGGGAAGTTCCCTAGAACTTATTAGCCGATAAAGACCGAGAGGTACATACCAGTTTATTTGGGTACCACGAAAAAGCAACCTTGGTGTCTTATGTACCCAGAAAAATAAAGCTGTGATTGCATTATCAACCATGCACAAAGTGGGTGAGATCGATCCTAGTACTGGTGATAAACAAAAACCGGTGATAATAACAACATACAACGAAACAAAGTTTGGGGTTGACATATTAGACAAGATGTGCAAACAGTATGATACCGCTAGAAACTCTAGAAGATGGCCCTTGAGTAGACCTCCCGCGGATCTGGCCGTAACATGGGCTCTTATGGAGTTATTCTGGACCAATGAGAGAGCAGCAATGGCGGCTAGGCCACGCCCCCTGCACCCCTTCCCACAACCACCATCGTCTCTGGATCAATGAGAGGGCAGCAATGGCGGCTAGGCCATGCCCCTGCCCCCCACCCACCCCCTCCTACACCCCCTGTCACCTCCTGGTCCCTCCCCTAGCCAATGGGAGATTGTCTCTTATGGGAGGTACATTTCGGTGTTTCCTAACCACAGACTTCCTGTTTTCCGACGACTTATCTCAACCTAGACTTCCTGTTTGTCACACACCTCTGACTTTCTGTACTGCTTAACCACCCGTCCACAGGTCCCGTGTCGAAGCCTATTGACACTCACCTTTTTGAGTACCTGAGAGTCTTAACACCCGCACCCGCGTATCTGATGGCTCCTACAGGAGTCCGACACAGTCCTACTGCCTCCCGCACTCCGAGCCTGGCGTAATGCCCATACCCGGATTTTGACCGCCTAACCTTTACCGGCCATGCACGACATATTCCGTCACCCATATTTTCGAGTACAGGAATGCATGAAAAAACCGCACCCACATTTCTAACGGCCCTTGCCCAAACATTTCGAATGCCTCCAATACTCTTAACCACATATATTGCCCACACTGTTATTTATAACACTCCACTCCAGGACCTAGCCACCCATCTATACCCCCGGTCTCTTACAGACCCACACCTGAACAGTCCCTCACAGGGTTCCAACTTATACCCAAATCGGTACTCTGATCGCCTATCTTTTATCGGATGAATGATGATCTTTTAACCGTGTACTCGTACCCTACCGAGACCCTACACTTTTCGATTGCCTCCAGTACTCCTACCCGAGCGTATCGCTCATACCCGAATTTTGACCAATTTACAGTCCAATGTACCACATAGGCCTGCAATCGCCCGTTTCCCGGACCTACACCTGTATTTCTAATGGTCGCTACAGAAAACTCACACTATGCTATTACCTCTCATACCTCGGCTCTTAACCACGGATATTGCACATACTACGATTTCTAAATCCCCGACCTTTACGTGTGTATACGCCTACAGCCTCCCACCTCTCTCGTGTACCCAAGCGTCTTCGGCCCTCATCCGCACCCTGCCGTGGCCCCACACTTTCCACTCCTAGTCAGGCATAAAGCCAATACCCAGATTTTTACCATTTTACCGACCAATGTACCACATAGGCCTGCAATAGCCCGTCTCCTGGACATGCTAAGACCTACTTTTCTAACGGATCCTGCAGAGGCTTCACACTTTCCTATTGTCTCCCATACCTCGGCTCTTAACTACGGATATTGCACATACTATGATTTCTCACTCCCTGACCTTTACGTGTGTATACACCTACAGCCTCCCACCTCTCTCTCTCTCTCTCTCTCTCTCTCTCTCGTGTACCCAAGCGTCTTCGGCCCTCATCCGCACCCTACCGAGGCCCCACACTTTCCACTCCTAGTCAGGCATAAAGCCTATACCCAGATTTTTACAATTTTACCGACCAATGTACCACATAGGCCTGCAATAGTCCGTCTCCTGTACATGCTAAGACCTACTTTTCTAACGGATCCTGCAGAGGCTTCACACTTTCCTATTGTCTCCCATACCTCGCTCTTAACTACGGATATTGCACATACTATGATTTCTAACTCCCCGAGCTTTACGTGTGTATGCGCCTATATCTCGTGTACCCTAGCGTCTTCAGGCCCTCACCCTCACACTGACGGGACAACAACACTTTCCAAATGCCTCCCGTACTCTTACCCAGGGGTATCACCCATACCCAATTTAGACCACCTACACATTACCGACTAGTATCCACAAAGTCCAACAGGCATCCATATAATATGTCGTACACCACGTCTCTTAGCCCTTACACATACTCCACGACTCCACACTCTAAAGTGTTTACTACGCGTAGCGTCACATTCGAAAATTGTCTTCCCACCATTAATACCCTGTACTGGTTCCCACACATATAGTTAACACCTTTACCGTATTAATCTCCATATACGAGTATTTACCGAGCACATCGCACAATCTTAGTTAGCCTTACCTTCGTAGGGTTCAAACTTGCATTTCGTTCAATTTCTAACATACCGAGGTCCCCATTAAAAAAAAACCAGGCCTAACACGGGACTCTCATTTTACTGACAAATATTCATACATTACCTGAAAGTGTAATGCTAATATTTACCGAGTACTTTCCCAACAGGATATTCTCAGCCCGAGGTCCTAGTCTCAAGCTAACAGCTTATAACACGAGGCGTACCTTCTGAGCGACTACTATTTGCCGATCAATGCCCGTGCATATGTTTCAATACCTGGACACCTAATGTCTACGAAGTACTTCATATACTCTTATCCCACGCAACCCATCACGGGACCCTAATTTCTGTTACCTTTCACTTGGATGTCTATCACTTCATTCCGGGACCCAACTCTCAAGCAGACTTAACCGGTAATTAAAAGAACCGTATTTCATTATTAACAAAGCACCATACATTTATTTCAACTACTGCTTAGACATTTAGTTTCCATATTAATCAAGTATTTTGTTTTCACTTAACCCACGCCTCCCTTTACGGCACTCCAACTTTTTATCCACGTTAAATCCACCATCACTTTCTAACGGCCAGGCTCTCATTTTCATAATATCAAGCGGGCGTAGCTTAATACGGAATACCATCCCATACAATTTAAGCTTTACCGTGTGTAATTATATATGTCGCTTATACTTGGACATCTAAAGACCCATCATACCTCACTCTGGTTTCCTAGCTGTTCCCTTACTTTAATTTATTTATAAAGAGACGCATACAGAGGTATTAGTCCAATCGTCTCGAGACCGCGTTATACTAATGTTTATATTATAATCTATACTAGCACTTTATGAAATCTCGACCACAGTGACTTACCCATTGCACCGGCTCATGACACTGCTCGTAACGGACAGTTTGCGGTTTGCGGTTACCTGCATCCTCGGACTCTGATAATTCATTTTCTACAACAATATTAAAACTAACAACTATTATAACATCTTCAGTACAGCACGGGATATCTGCCATCCTGAATACAGTCGGAATAATACATAGGTACTGCATTCGGTGTGTAATAAGTTTTAATTTTTCTCCCGAGTGTGATGTAAAGAGCTTTAACTTATTTATAGTCTATTTTCAAAAAAAACGTATACCGCTTCGTATACTTTGAATTTAGTTAATCATACAGGATGCGATGATTGAGGTTTGCGGTTACATGTAAAAAAAACCCAGACGAGTAACGGTACAGCTGCAACCGCAATTTTAAGAGACCTCATTGGTCAAAATAAGCGCGTCCTCTGATTGGTCTAAAATAGCCGCCAAGCACTCTGATTGGTCGGTGTTCTACGCAGGCGGCAGAGATTTCCCTGTCTCGCCAGTCTGGAGGTGGACGTCAAAGAGGTAAGACCTATGTCGCTCTGTTCCTTGATATTGCACAACATTATATCGATATCAAGACAAGAAATTTTATAAAAGTAAATTAGCTTATAGGAGTTTTATTACATTTTCAGTTTATTAAGTGCTTGTACTTTATTTAGCGATCACAGACATTAAACTCCTTTACACTGTGTGTGTTCTTAAAGTGTTTATACTATTGCTTCTTTAAATCTAATACAGTGTTATTGTGTTTTTATGAAAGTGAACAAGTTAATTCGTTGTGTTACTGTGTTTGTATCGTAGTGACAAATCCAACATAGATTTCATTAATTTATTTGTGTGTCGTATTTATAATCAAGTTTTGTGTAATTTATTTCGGTTATTACATCATACCACAGTGCACTGTAAAAAAGTTTACTGCGCATGCGCACCTCCTACACTTACTTAAATGCGTGACGTGGTCTTCTTGTCATTCTTAGACGTGACGTTGAAACAGTCAACACCCATTCCAAAAGCTTGTATCAAAGCTGCTTGCTGTATTATTTTAGAGCTAATTACATACAACATGGATCCCGTAAAAGTTTTGCATACCGGTGAAACCTACTGTAGAAGGTTTTAGAACATATGGGTCAGAAACAGTTTTCAAGTTTAACCCAGTACCCAAAGGAGTGTCCGAACTTGATTGGATTAAAAAGGGTTTTGGGAGTATTGTCGAAAAGGCGAAAGCCGGTACTACCGAATATGACTACCTAGGCTTCACTTTAGATTCTCTGAATTTTAGGACCAAAGATTCCGGATATATCGCTTATAGACCTGCAAATCAAGTTCACGGGGATATAATTTGGGATATATTTGGAAAACTTATCCAAAGTAATACGGATTCGATTAAGTCCATGGACACATTTAGAGTTAAGTGCACCCGCACCAATATTCCAGTAGGTAGTGGTGGCCTCAGAAGACCAGGTTTGTACAATAATTTCCAAGAAGAATGTAAAGCACGTAATGGTATCGTAGTCATTAAGAATAGTGATAATCTGTGTCTGCCCCGAGCTATAGTGGTAGCAAAAGCCTATGCCAAAAAAGATCCTCAGTTTCAAAGCAATAAGGCAGGACATGGGTAAGCGACAAACTTTTAGAGCCCAAAAACTGATGACTAAAGCCGGGGTCCAAATTTCTGAACAGGGAGCGGGGATCCCCGAACTTAATAAATTTCAAGACCATCTCAAAAAGTACAATATTACAGTTTATAACTACGATAATAAGGGTCGAGATGTTTATTTTTTCAGGTACTAACTCCGATGCTCAGTACAAAATAAACTTGCTGTATCACGAAAGCCATTACAACGTAATAACTAGCTTAACTGCAGCTTTTGCGTGCCATTTCTATTGTGAAGCATGCCATGTCCCTTATGACCACAAAGCTGAACACAGATGTTCAAATATCTGTCCTGCATGTCAAACCGTTTCTCCACCCTGTAAAGAGGAGCATGGGGGAATTTTATGCCCTGACTGTAACATGACCATGAAAAATCAGATCTGTTTCGCAGCCCACAAGAGTCAACGATGCAAGTCGGTAAAAAAATGTTTACAGTGCCAAAGGCTTGTCTTTCTCAACAGTCGTAAGTCAAAACACGTGTGCGGGGAAGTTTTTTGTAAAATATGTAACGATTTCATGCCCCCGAACCATCAATGTTACATGCGGGTCGACACAAACAAACCAAAAACCAAAGACTTTCTTTTCATTTTCTTTGATTTAGAGACCCGTCAAGATGAAATTTTAACGGAAGAATCTAGAGTTCATAAAGTTAACCTTTGTGTTTCTCAACAATTTTGTTGGAAATGTATTAATGGTAAATCTTGTGAAATGTGCAAAGACCGAACAAAGATCTTTGATAGTGATCCTGTGAATCAATTTATGAATTACGTAATGGAGGAGAGAAAAAAATTCAAAAACGTATGTGTAATGGCTCATAACGGTCAGGGTTTTGATTTTCAATTTCTGTTAAAGTACGTTCTCGAACAAACAAAATTCACTCCAGAGCTAATTATGCGTGGCACTAAAGTCATTCTTATGGAACTGGATAACGTTAGATTTATCGATTCGCTAAATTATTTCCCCATGGCCCTCTCTGCACTACCCAAAGCCTTTGATCTCCCCCCGGAGAAGAAGAAGGGTTACTTCCCTCATCTTTTCAACACTTTGGCAAACCAAAATTATGTGGGCCCCATACCACCCAAGGAGTACTACTGCCCTGAATCAATGTTTGAAAAGACTTACAAAGATTTTGAAAATTGGCACAACGACCAACTTAACCAAAATGTAGTTTTTGACTTTCAAAAAGAGTTGGTCGAGTACTGTATCTCCGATGTGGAGATACTGGCGCAAGCGTGTATTAAGTTTAGAAACATGTTTCTGAAAGAATGTAATGTAGATCCATTCATGGAAGCCGTCACCATTGCCAGTGCCTGTAATTTGGTTTTTTAGACGGAATTTTCTCAAAGCCAACACTATTGGTCTAGTCCCAAAGAACGGATACCGTATGGTTGATAACCAATCGCCTATTGCTTTACAATGGCTGAGCTGGGAGGAAGAACAGCGTAGTGTCCGCATTCAGCATGCGGGGAGGGACAGAGAAGTTAAAATCGAGGGATTAAAAGTAGACGGTTTTGACGGAGAACGAATCTATGAATTTCAGGGCTGTTATTTCCATGGGTGCCCGAAATGTTTTCCATTTAATAGAGAAGAACCACTCAAAGAGGACCCTTCCGACTCCCTGCACTTAAGGTTCGAGAGAACCAAAGCTAAAATGGCTCGTCTCCGAGCATCTGACTATGAAGTAATTGAAATGTGGGAGTGTAAATTCAATCATTTAAAGAAAGAACAAAAATTGGATTATCTAAATTTTCTCCCCATTCTAAACACACTCCCACTCAATCCCAGAGAGGCCTTCTTCGGGGGCAGAACAGGCAATGCAAAATCTTATCACAAGTGCGAGGACGGGGAAACAATTCAGTATGTAGACGTTTGCTCCTTGTACCCGTTTGTCAATAAGTTTTCTCCTTATGTTTTATCCCATCCAAAAATATATGTAGGGGACAAGGAGTGTAGAGAAAGAGGCATGGAGGCCGAAGGTCTCATGAAATGTAAAGTATTGCCTCCACTAAATTTGTACCATCCCGTCCTTCCAGCACGCATGAACAATAAATTAATGTTTGTTTTATGCCGTACATGTGGTCTAGAAATGCTAAACACAGACTGTAACCATAACATCGAAGAAAGAGCATTGACAGGGACATGGACAATGCAGGAAATGAGAAAGGCCGTAGAGAAGGGGTATACCATTTTAGAAATGTACGAACTTTGGGATTATAAAATTATTACTTACGAAGACGGTGGTCTTTTTACGGATTTTATTAACAAATTTCTCAAGATTAAACAGGAGGCATCGGGCTACCCCTCTTGGTGCCTCACTGAAGAGGACAAGGCTAAGTACGTTCAAAATTATTATGAACACGAAGGTGTCAGACTTGACCCTTTCAAAATTGAAAAGAACGGAGGTCTTCGCTCCCTTGCTAAATTGATGTTAAATTCTTTCTGGGGTAAATTTGGTCAAAGGGAAAATCAGACAAAAACATCAATCATAAGAGACCCCTTTGAATACTTTCAGTTGCTGTCCAACCCTGAAATAGATGTAAATACTACTCAAATTATTAACGATACTGTACTAATTGTGAACTGGCAGCATATTGAAGAAGCCGCAGAAGCCCTAAGGACAGTGAATGTTGTGGTTGCAGCATTTACAACGTCACATGCTCGATTAAAACTGTATGAACACTTAGAAAAGTTAGGGAGGCAAGTTCTTTACTATGATACAGACAGTGTCCTTTACGTACACAGGGAGAGTATGCACAAGGTCCCCACAGGGGACTACTTGGGCGAAATGACCGACGAGTTGGCTGACTATGGTCCAGGGTCATACATAGTAGAATTTGTTTCCGGAGGCCCCAAGACTTACGCCTATCTTGTCTGGTCAACAAATAAAAACGCACTAGTTGAAGTTTGTAAAATAAAAGGCCTTACTCTAAATTTAAAAACTAGCGAAAAATTAAATTTCGAAACATTGAAAGCATTAGTTCTGAGTAATTCATTTGACTCAGTGGACATAGAAGAGAACAGAATAAGACGAACCAAGGACAAAGACATTGTTACAGTCAAAGAAACAAAGTCTTTTAAAATTACAGGGCCCAAAAGGAGACTTGAAGGACCCTACGATACTGTACCGTTTGGATTTAAGAAACAAAAATTAACACTCTAACATGTTTAAAAAACTACATTTTCACCAATCACAACGTTAAAATTTCATTACAAATCCTGAGACATACATAGAGAGAGATTAAATGTAATTATAACCCACCACATCCGTTGGTTGTGACCGAACGTTCGTTAAACCGCTTCCTTCAGATGTGTACTAGTATTGAATTATGTTATGAGAGCTGACAACGAGTAAAAATTTTAAATTATTTTATTATACAGGTATTTCAATTACGTACAAAAGAACTTTTTAAATACTAGATAATTGTACTGTATTATTGCAGCCATTACATATAATTTTGCACTCCAGACCCTTCTTTGGGTGGTTGGCCGAAAGTGCAAAATACAAATGTTTTGAGTGTATATCTCCCCCCGTCATCTTTACCTTCAAATGTCACATAAGTGTGAATGTTTGATCACCCTCGCGTCAAGGGAGCTTCTGCTTCTAAGGCCGGCGTAAAAACCTGTAAGTCCTGGAGCAGTTCGACCTCTTTCACGGCCGGCTTAAAACCCGTAAGCCCGGGAGAGGTTGACCCTTGGACAGTGTGGAGGGTGAGACTGATTTGAAGGAGTGAATGTGGGAACTCAGTAGGATGCGTGGACTTGGGCATGGAGATGAACAAGTCTATGCTCCGAACGGCTCAGCATGAACGAGGTCTCTAAGGCAGGCCTAAACTCTGTAAGTCCTGGGACCGTGATCGTGTAATATAGTGACCACATTGAATGTGTACTGATGACGGAGCCGATAAACGCTGATTTCCCTCTTCTTAAGCCATCTGATACAGCAAACTGTTAGATACGTCATTACATAGTTATTTGCTCGAATGTTAGCATTTTATATTTGTTTATTGTTTTTAATAACATAAATACCTTCCAGTGTATGGATAAAGTCAATTATCACAAACATTTTACCATACCGATTTTTATACGTCACTTAAATATGCTCTTATGTGTGATCTCAGGTCCACTTCAATACATACACGCTGACATATCCATCAAACACTATTCACTCTGTAATTTCACCGCAAAATCAGAATGTCTAGGAGCTTTAAATAATTATGCCCCTCAAACACTCACATGCACTACACAGGCTTACAGGTGGATACCAACAGTTTTATTTATAAATTTGTAGATGACTCGTCTCATGTTCATTCGCAAATGAGCACTCAGAGCGTTAACATGGCAACCTTCCTTAAGCTTGAATCTAGAAATGTGGTTAACAGAAGTGAGAGGTTTCGTACCACACGTGAAGAACTAACGTTTATACTGACCTCTCCCATTGACTCAATAGATTGGCCCCTAGCATTTTCAGAGTACATTGTCGATCATATAAAGGATGGAGCCTCACCTACTGATCACTTTGGAATTACAATTAAACATCAAAGTATAGCCAAAGAAGGGATTATACCTTTCATGGCAGCATCTAAATTAACCTCTTACGTGTTTGATGATGCGCTTGAGAAGACATTCGTTAATGTGGAAACATTGATAGGGCCTTTAATTGTGACAGCAACTATAGTAAAAGTACCTGAGCAGTTTCTTCAGTAATAGGCATTTAGTATATCTCCTTGTATTATTAGTAAAGAGACAGAGAGAGGTTAGGCATTGAGTTGAGGATCACTTTGTGTTTGCTTTGAATAGGTACACGGAGGAGGAATAAAAATAAGTACAAAGACCCATTTTACGTTTTTTAGTAGAGTGAATTGAAAGACTTCTCCGAGTATAGTGAACTGTTGAACTTGCAATGGATAAAATAAAAAAAATAAATAAAAAATAAAGTATAAAAATCTATCTCACCGAGAGGTGAGGTACAAAAAAAAAAATATGTTGGGAGGTAGCAGATTTGTCATGGAATGGCTACCACCGTAAAGAGCGATGGTTGGGGCTCTTTACACACGTGGATAGGCCTACTGGGGAAGGAGCCACGTAAAAAAATCTCCTAACGCGCCATGGTCCTACGCCCTGGTCACGCGGCAAGCACGTGTGTACCTAGCGTGGTGGGGAAATGTGACCACTCGTCACAACACGGTTGTTAAAACATATAGACCTCACCGAAACATACGAGTATTTCTAGGACGTCAGATTAACATATATAGTGACACCATTTAATCTACATACCAATAGCATGACTTGACTGGTTCATCTGAACCCTCATCTGCACCCTGCGCCTAACACTGTTGCCAGTTTTACTTGTAGTGAAAATTATTGGTCTCTCTCAGCATATGTTGCAATAAACAAACGTTATCAATTGTTACCGTAAACAAATAAATGTACATTTTATTTCACTCATCTATTTTACATTCATATACATTAAGCAGAGCCAGTATATGACCATATCCAGGTCATAACGGGATCAGCTGGTGATCAGCATCGATATGGTAACACCGTCTCAAATGTCATTGAACTATTTTAGTGCAGACTGTTTTAATTGTTTAAACAAATGGGTAAATAAAACAAAAATTTCAGAAAATCTTTTGTCAGTAATAGGTCCATTACCCGCAGGTTAGTGAGGCGGTAGAAGGCATCCAGCGAGACGGTGCAGTTGTTCATGTGCAGCTCCTCGAGTGTACTCTCCACAGGTTTGAACGTGTTCATAGACAGTCGGATTTGCTGTAATGTTAAATATGTATTTTTAACTTAAAATCTATGAAAACAACTTTATAAAAAGGAAATTTTACTCTGGGTGATTTAGGTTAAGTTGGAGTATCCTAGTAGTCCTATTCCTGGTAGCCCTAACATTCCTACTCCCTTATATCCTAGGTAGTCCTTAATCAACCTAAAACCCTACGCTCCAACTTAACCTAAATCACCCAGAGTAAAATTTCCTTTTTATAAAGTTGTTTTCATAGATTTTAAGTTAAAAATACATATTTAACATTACAGCAAATCCGACTGTCTATGAACACGTTTCAAACCTGTGGAGAGTACACTCGAGGAGCTGCACATGAACAACTGCACCGTCTCGCTGGATGCCTTCTACCGCCTCACTAACCTGCGGGTAATGGACCTATTACTGACAAAAGATTTTCTGAAATTTTTGTTTTATTTACCCATTTGTTTAAACAATTAAAACAGTCTGCACTAAAATAGTTCAATGACATTTGAGACGGTGTTACCATATCGATGCTGATCACCAGCTGATCCCGTTATGACCTGGATATGGTCATATACTGGCTCTGCTTAATGTATATGAATGTAAAATAGATGAGTGAAATAAAATGTACATTTATTTGTTTACGGTAACAATTGATAACGTTTGTTTATTGCAACATATGCTGAGAGAGACCAATAATTTTCACTACAAGTAAAACTGGCAACAGTGTTAGGCGCAGGGTGCAGATGAGGGTTCAGATGAACCAGTCAAGTCATGCTATTGGTATGTAGATTAAATGGTGTCACTATATATGTTAATCTGACGTCCTAGAAATACTCGTATGTTTCGGTGAGGTCTATATGTTTTAACAACCGTGTTGTGACGAGTGGTCACATTTCCCCACCACGCTAGGTACACACGTGCTTGCCGCGTGACCAGGGCGTAGGACCATGGCGCGTTAGGAGATTTTTTACGTGGCTCCTTCCCCAGTAGGCCTATCCACGTGTGTAAAGAGCCCCAACCATCGCTCTTTACGGTGGTAGCCATTCCATGACAAATCTGCTACCTCCCAACATATTTTTTTTTTGTACCTCACCTCTCGGTGAGATAGATTTTATACTTTATTTTTTATTTTTTTTTTTTATTTTTATCCATTGCAAGTTCAACAGTTCACTATACTCGGAGAAGTCTTTCAATTCACTCTACTAAAAAACGTAAAATGGGTCTTTGTACTTATTTTTATTCCTCCTCCGTGTACCTATTCAAAGCAAACACAAAGTGATCCTCAACTCAATGCCTAACCTCTCTCTGTCTCTTTACTAATAATACAAGGAGATATACTAAATGCCTATTACTGAAGAAACTGCTCAGGTACTTTTACTATAGTTGCTGTCACAATTAAAGGCCCTATCAATGTTTCCACATTAACGAATGTCTTCTCAAGCGCATCATCAAACACGTAAGAGGTTAATTTAGATGCTGCCATGAAAGGTATAATCCCTTCTTTGGCTATACTTTGATGTTTAATTGTAATTCCAAAGTGATCAGTAGGTGAGGCTCCATCCTTTATATGATCGACAATGTACTCTGAAAATGCTAGGGGCCAATCTATTGAGTCAATGGGAGAGGTCAGTATAAACGTTAGTTCTTCACGTGTGGTACGAAACCTCTCACTTCTGTTAACCACATTTCTAGATTCAAGCTTAAGGAAGGTTGCCATGTTAACGCTCTGAGTGCTCATTTGCGAATGAACATGAGACGAGTCATCTACAAATTTATAAATAAAACTGTTGGTATCCACCTGTAAGCCTGTGTAGTGCATGTGAGTGTTTGAGGGGCATAATTATTTAAAGCTCCTAGACATTCTGATTTTGCGGTGAAATTACAGAGTGAATAGTGTTTGATGGATATGTCAGCGTGTATGTATTGAAGTGGACCTGAGATCACACATAAGAGCATATTTAAGTGACGTATAAAAATCGGTATGGTAAAATGTTTGTGATAATTGACTTTATCCATACACTGGAAGGTATTTATGTTATTAAAAACAATAAACAAATATAAAATGCTAACATTCGAGCAAATAACTATGTAATGACGTATCTAACAGTTTGCTGTATCAGATGGCTTAAGAAGAGGGAAATCAGCGTTTATCGGCTCCGTCATCAGTACACATTCAATGTGGTCACTATATTACACGATCACGGTCCCAGGACTTACAGAGTTTAGGCCTGCCTTAGAGACCTCGTTCATGCTGAGCCGTTCGGAGCATAGACTTGTTCATCTCCATGCCCAAGTCCACGCATCCTACTGAGTTCCCACATTCACTCCTTCAAATCAGTCTCACCCTCCACACTGTCCAAGGGTCAACCTCTCCCGGGCTTACGGGTTTTAAGCCGGCCGTGAAAGAGGTCGAACTGCTCCAGGACTTACAGGTTTTACGCCGGCCTTAGAAGCAGAAGCTCCCTTGACGCGAGGGTGATCAAACATTCACACTTATGTGACATTTGAAGGTAAAGATGACGGGGGGAGATATACACTCAAAACATTTGTATTTTGCACTTTCGGCCAACCACCCAAAGAAGGGTCTGGAGTGCAAAATTATATGTAATGGCTGCAATAATACAGTACAATTATCTAGTATTTAAAAAGTTCTTTTGTACGTAATTGAAATACCTGTATAATAAAATAATTTAAAATTTTTACTCGTTGTCAGCTCTCATAACATAATTCAATACTAGTACACATCTGAAGGAAGCGGTTTAACGAACGTTCGGTCACAACCAACGGATGTGGTGGGTTATAATTACATTTAATCTCTCTCTATGTATGTCTCAGGATTTGTAATGAAATTTTAACGTTGTGATTGGTGAAAATGTAGTTTTTTAAACATGTTAGAGTGTTAATTTTTGTTTCTTAAATCCAAACGGTACAGTATCGTAGGGTCCTTCAAGTCTCCTTTTGGGCCCTGTAATTTTAAAAGACTTTGTTTCTTTGACTGTAACAATGTCTTTGTCCTTGGTTCGTCTTATTCTGTTCTCTTCTATGTCCACTGAGTCAAATGAATTACTCAGAACTAATGCTTTCAATGTTTCGAAATTTAATTTTTCGCTAGTTTTTTAAATTTAGAGTAAGGCCTTTTATTTTACAAACTTCAACTAGTGCGTTTTTATTTGTTGACCAGACAAGATAGGCGTAAGTCTTGGGGCCTCCGGAAACAAATTCTACTATGTATGACCCTGGACCATAGTCAGCCAACTCGTCGGTCATTTCGCCCAAGTAGTCCCCTGTGGGGACCTTGTGCATACTCTCCCTGTGTACGTAAAGGACACTGTCTGTATCATAGTAAAGAACTTGCCTCCCTAACTTTTCTAAGTGTTCATACAGTTTTAATCGAGCATGTGACGTTTGTAAATGCTGCAACCACAACATTCACTGTCCTTAGGGCTTCTGCGGCTTCTTCAATATGCTGCCAGTTTCACAATTAGTACAGTATCGTTAATAATTTGAGTAGTATTTACATCTATTTCAGGGTTGGACAGCAACTGAAAGTATTCAAAGGGGTCTCTTATGATTGATGTTTTTGTCTGATTTTCCCTTTGACCAAATTTACCCCAGAAAGAATTTAACATCAATTTAGCAAGGGAGCGAAGACCTCCGTTCTTTTCAATTTTGAAAGGGTCAAGTCTGACACCTTCGTGTTCATAATAATTTTGAACGTACTTAGCCTTGTCCTCTTCAGTGAGGCACCAAGAGGGGTAGCCCGATGCCTCCTGTTTAATCTTGAGAAATTTGTTAATAAAATCCGTAAAAAGACCACCGTCTTCGTAAGTAATAATTTTATAATCCCAAAGTTTCGTACATTTCTAAAATGGTATACCCCTTCTCTACGGCCTTTCTCATTTCCTGCATTGTCCATGTCCCTGTCAATGCTCTTTCTTCGATGTTATGGTTACAGTCTGTGTTTAGCATTTCTAGACCACATGTACGGCATAAAACAAACATTAATTTATTGTTCATGCGTGCTGGAAGGACGGGATGGTACAAATTTAGTGGAGGCAATACTTTACATTTCATGAGACCTTCGGCCTCCATGCCTCTTTCTCTACACTCCTTGTCCCCTACATATATTTTTGGATGGGATAAAACATAAGGAGAAAACTTATTGACAAACGGGTACAAGGAGCAAACGTCTACATACTGAATTGTTTTCCCCGTCCTCGCACTTGTGATAAGATTTTGCATTGCCTGTTCTGCCCCCGAAGAAGGCCTCTCTGGGATTGAGTGGGAGTGTGTTTAGAATGGGGAGAAAATTTAGATAATCCAATTTTTGTTCTTTCTTTAAATGATTGAATTTACACTCCCACATTTCAATTACTTCATAGTCAGATGCTCGGAGACGAGCCATTTTAGCTTTGGTTCTCTCGAACCTTAAGTGCAGGGAGTCGGAAGGGTCCTCTTTGAGTGGTTCTTCTCTATTAAATGGAAAACATTTCGGGCACCCATGGAAATAACAGCCCTGAAATTCATAGATTCGTTCTCCGTCAAAACCGTCTACTTTTTAATCCCTCGATTTTAACTTCTCTGTCCCTCCCCGCATGCTGAATGCGGACACTACGCTGTTCTTCCTCCCAGCTCAGCCATTGTAAAGCAATAGGCGATTGGTTATCAACCATACGGTATCCGTTCTTTGGGACTAGACCAATAGTGTTGGCTTTGAGAAAATTCCGTCTAAAAACCAAATTACAGGCACTGGCAATGGTGACGGCTTCCATGAATGGATCTACATTACATTCTTTCAGAAACATGTTTCTAAACTTAATACACGCTTGCGCCAGTATCTCCACATCGGAGATACAGTACTCGACCAACTCTTTTTGAAAGTCAAAAACTACATTTTGGTTAAGTTGGTCGTTGTGCCAATTTTCAAAATCTTTGTAAGTCTTTTCAAACATTGATTCAGGGCAGTAGTACTCCTTGGGTGGTATGGGGCCCACATAATTTTGGTTTGCCAAAGTGTTGAAAAGATGAGGGAAGTAACCCTTCTTCTTCTCCGGGGGGAGATCAAAGGCTTTGGGTAGTGCAGAGAGGGCCATGGGGAAATAATTTAGCGAATCGATAAATCTAACGTTATCCAGTTCCATAAGAATGACTTTAGTGCCACGCATAATTAGCTCTGGAGTGAATTTTGTTTGTTCGAGAACGTACTTTAACAGAAATTGAAAATCAAAACCCTGACCGTTATGAGCCATTACACATACGTTTTTGAATTTTTTTCTCTCCTCCATTACGTAATTCATAAATTGATTCACAGGATCACTATCAAAGATCTTTGTTCGGTCTTTTGCACATTTCACAAGATTTACCATTAATACATTTCCAACAAAATTGTTGAGAAACACAAAGGTTAACTTTATGAACTCTAGATTCTTCCGTTAAAATTTCATCTTGACGGGTCTCTAAATCAAAGAAAATGAAAAGAAAGTCCTTTGGTTTTTGGTTTGTTTGTGTCGACCCGCATGTAACATTGATGGTTCGGGGGCATGAAATCGTTACATATTTTACAAAAAACTTCCCGCACACGTGTTTTGACTTACGACTGTTGAGAAAGACAAGCCTTTGGCACTGTAAACATTTTTTTACCGACTTGCATCGTTGACTCTTGTGGGCTGCGAAACAGATCTGATTTTTCATGGTCATGTTACAGTCAGGGCATAAAATTCCCCCATGCTCCTCTTTACAGGGTGGAGAAACGGTTTGACATGCAGGACAGATATTTGAACATCTGTGTTTCAGCTTTGTGGTCATAAGGGACATGGCATGCTTCACAATAGAAATGGCACGCAAAAGCTGCAGTTAAGCTAGTTATTACGTTGTAATGGCTTTCGTGATACAGCAAGTTTATTTTGTACTGAGCATCGGAGTTAGTACCTGAAAAATAAACATCTCGACCCTTATTATCGTAGTTATAAACTGTAATATTGTACTTTTTGAGGTGGTCTTGAAATTTATTAAGTTCGGGGATCCCCGCTCCCTGTTCAGAAATTTGGACCCCGGCTTTAGTCATCAGTTTTTTGGGCTCTAAAAGTTTGTCGCTTACCCATGTCCTGCCTTATTGCTTTGAACTGAGGATCTTTTTTGGCATAGGCTTTTGCTACCACTATAGCTCGGGGCAGACACAGATTATCACTATTCTTAATGACTACGATACCATTACGTGCTTTACATTCTTCTTGGAAATTATTGTACAAACCTGGTCTTCTGAGGCCACCACTACCTACTGGAATATTGGTGCGGGTGCACTTAACTCTAAATGTGTCCATGGACTTAATCGAATCCGTATTACTTTGGATAAGTTTTCCAAATATATCCCAAATTATATCCCCGTGAACTTGATTTGCAGGTCTATAAGCGATATATCCGGAATCTTTGGTCCTAAAATTTAGAGAATCTAAAGTGAAGCCTAGGTAGTCATATTCGGTAGTACCGGCTTTCGCCTTTTCGACAATACTCCCAAAACCCTTTTTAATCCAATCAAGTTCGGACACTCCTTTGGGTACTGGGTTAAACTTGAAAACTGTTTCTGATCTGACCCATATGTTCTAAACCTTCTACAGTAGGTTTCACCGGTATGCAAAACTTTTACGGGATCCATGTTGTATGTAATTAGCTCTAAAATAATACAGCAAGCAGCTTTGATACAAGCTTTTTGGAATGGGTGTTTGACTGTTTCAACGTCACGTCTAAGAATGACAAGAAGACCACGTCACGCATTTAAGTAAGTGTAGGAGGTGCGCATGCGCAGTAAACTTTTTTACAGTGCACTGTGGTATGATGTAATAACCGAAATAAATTACACAAAACTTGATTATAAATACGACACACAAATAAATTAATGAAATCTATGTTGGATTTGTCACTACGATACAAACACAGTAACACAACGAATTAACTTGTTCACTTTCATAAAAACACAATAACACTGTATTAGATTTAAAGAAGCAATAGTATAAACACTTTAAGAACACACACAGTGTAAAGGAGTTTAATGTCTGTGATCGCTAAATAAAGTACAAGCACTTAATAAACTGAAAATGTAATAAAACTCCTATAAGCTAATTTACTTTTATAAAATTTCTTGTCTTGATATCGATATAATGTTGTGCAATATCAAGGAACAGAGCGACATAGGTCTTACCTCTTTGACGTCCACCTCCAGACTGGCGAGACAGGGAAATCTCTGCCGCCTGCGTAGAACACCGACCAATCAGAGTGCTTGGCGGCTATTTTAGACCAATCAGAGACGCGCTTATTTTGACCAATGAGGTCTCTTAAAATTGCGGTTGCAGCTGTTACCGTTACTCGTCCTGGGTTTTTACATGTAACCGCAAACCTCAATCATCGCATCCTGTATGATTAACTAAATTCAAAGTATACGAAGCGGTATACGTTTTTTTTTGAAAATAGACTATAAATAAGTTAAAGCTCTTTACATCACACTCGGGAGAAAAATTAAAACTTATTACACACCGAATGCAGTACCTATGTATTATTCCGACTGTATTCAGGATGGCAGATATCCCGTGCTGTACTGAAGATGTTATAATAGTTGTTAGTTTTAATATTGTTGTAGAAAATGAATTATCAGAGTCCGAGGATGCAGGTAACCGCAAACCGCAAACTGTCCGTTACGAGCAGTGTCATGAGCCGGTGCAATGGGTAAGTCACTGTGGTCGAGATTTCATAAAGTGCTAGTATAGATTATAATATAAACATTAGTATAACGCGGTCTCGAGACGATTGGACTAATACCTCTGTATGCGTCTCTTTATAAATAAATTAAAGTAAGGGAACAGCTAGGAAACCAGAGTGAGGTATGATGGGTCTTTAGATGTCCAAGTATAAGCGACATATATAATTACACACGGTAAAGCTTAAATTGTATGGGATGGTATTCCGTATTAAGCTACGCCCGCTTGATATTATGAAAATGAGAGCCTGGCCGTTAGAAAGTGATGGTGGATTTAACGTGGATAAAAAGTTGGAGTGCCGTAAAGGGAGGCGTGGGTTAAGTGAAAACAAAATACTTGATTAATATGGAAACTAAATGTCTAAGCAGTAGTTGAAATAAATGTATGGTGCTTTGTTAATAATGAAATACGGTTCTTTTAATTACCGGTTAAGTCTGCTTGAGAGTTGGGTCCCGGAATGAAGTGATAGACATCCAAGTGAAAGGTAACAGAAATTAGGGTCCCGTGATGGGTTGCGTGGGATAAGAGTATATGAAGTACTTCGTAGACATTAGGTGTCCAGGTATTGAAACATATGCACGGGCATTGATCGGCAAATAGTAGTCGCTCAGAAGGTACGCCTCGTGTTATAAGCTGTTAGCTTGAGACTAGGACCTCGGGCTGAGAATATCCTGTTGGGAAAGTACTCGGTAAATATTAGCATTACACTTTCAGGTAATGTATGAATATTTTGTCAGTAAAATGAGAGTCCCGTGTTAGGCCTGGTTTTTTTTAATGGGGACCTCGGTATGTTAGAAATTGAACGAAATGCAAGTTTGAACCCTACGAAGGTAAGGCTAACTAAGATTGTGCGATGTGCTCGGTAAATACTCGTATATGGAGATTAATACGGTAAAGGTGTTAACTATATGTGTGGGAACCAGTACAGGGTATTAATGGTGGGAAGACAATTTTCGAATGTGACGCTACGCGTAGTAAACACTTTAGAGTGTGGAGTCGTGGAGTATGTGTAAGGGCTAAGAGACGTGGTGTACGACATATTATATGGATGCCTGTTGGACTTTGTGGATACTAGTCGGTAATGTGTAGGTGGTCTAAATTGGGTATGGGTGATACCCCTGGGTAAGAGTACGGGAGGCATTTGGAAAGTGTTGTTGTCCCGTCAGTGTGAGGGTGAGGGCCTGAAGACGCTAGGGTACACGAGATATAGGCGCATACACACGTAAAAGCTCGGGGAGTTAGAAATCATAGTATGTGCAATATCCGTAGTTAAGAGCGAGGTATGGGAGACAATAGGAAAGTGTGAAGCCTCTGCAGGATCCGTTAGAAAAGTAGGTCTTAGCATGTACAGGAGACGGACTATTGCAGGCCTATGTGGTACATTGGTCGGTAAAATTGTAAAAATCTGGGTATAGGCTTTATGCCTGACTAGGAGTGGAAAGTGTGGGGCCTCGGTAGGGTGCGGATGAGGGCCGAAGACGCTTGGGTACACGAGAGAGAGAGAGAGAGAGAGAGAGAGAGAGGTGGGAGGCTGTAGGTGTATACACACGTAAAGGTCAGGGAGTGAGAAATCATAGTATGTGCAATATCCGTAGTTAAGAGCCGAGGTATGGGAGACAATAGGAAAGTGTGAAGCCTCTGCAGGATCCGTTAGAAAAGTAGGTCTTAGCATGTCCAGGAGACGGGCTATTGCAGGCCTATGTGGTACATTGGTCGGTAAAATGGTAAAAATCTGGGTATTGGCTTTATGCCTGACTAGGAGTGGAAAGTGTGGGGCCACGGCAGGGTGCGGATGAGGGCCGAAGACGCTTGGGTACACGAGAGAGGTGGGAGGCTGTAGGCGTATACACACGTAAAGGTCGGGGATTTAGAAATCGTAGTATGTGCAATATCCGTGGTTAAGAGCCGAGGTATGAGAGGTAATAGCATAGTGTGAGTTTTCTGTAGCGACCATTAGAAATACAGGTGTAGGTCCGGGAAACGGGCGATTGCAGGCCTATGTGGTACATTGGACTGTAAATTGGTCAAAATTCGGGTATGAGCGATACGCTCGGGTAGGAGTACTGGAGGCAATCGAAAAGTGTAGGGTCTCGGTAGGGTACGAGTACACGGTTAAAAGATCATCATTCATCCGATAAAAGATAGGCGATCAGAGTACCGATTTGGGTATAAGTTGGAAACCCTGTGAGGGACTGTTCAGGTGTGGGTCTGTAAGAGACCGGGGGTATAGATGGGTGGCTAGGTCCTGGAGTGGAGTGTTATAAATAACAGTGTGGGCAATATATGTGGTTAAGAGTATTGGAGGCATTCGAAATGTTTGGGCAAGGGCCGTTAGAAATGTGGGTGCGGTTTTTTCATGCATTCCTGTACTCGAAAAGATGGGTGACGGAATATGTCGTGCATGGCCGGTAAAGGTTAGGCGGTCAAAATCCGGGTATGGGCATTACGCCAGGCTCGGAGTGCGGGAGGCAGTAGGACTGTGGTCGGACTCCTGTAGGAGCCATCAGATACGCGGGTGCGGGTGTTAAGACTCTCAGGTACTCAAAAAGGTGAGTGTCAATAGGCTTCGACACGGGACCTGTGGACGGGTGGTTAAGCAGTACAGAAAGTCAGAGGTGTGTGACAAACAGGAAGTCTAGGTTGAGATAAGTCGTCGGAAAACAGGAAGTCTGTGGTTAGGAAACACCGAAATGTACCTCCCATAAGAGACAATCTCCCATTGGCTAGGGGAGGGACCAGGAGGTGACAGGGGGTGTAGGGGGGGGGTAGGGTGGGGGCAGGGGCATGGCCTAGCCGCCATTGCAGCCCTCTCATTGATCCAGAGACGATGGTGGTTGTGGGAAGGGGTGCAGGGGGCGTGGCCTAGCCGCCATTGCTGCTCTCTCATTGGTCCAGAATAACTCCATAAGAGCCCATGTTACGGCCAGATCCGCGGGAGGTCTACTCCCTTGACTATTTTTTTCCATTTGTTGAATGTTGGTGGTGTAAATGCTCTCAACATTTATCGAGCTAACCATAACAATGAGAATGTAATTCGATACAAATATTTGAGTACACGGGCTTTGGACCTAATGAAACCTGCTATTCACCGACGAATAAGTATCACAACTCTGCCAAAGGAAATCCAGGAAAGAGGCAAACTACTTCTGGGTATTAAAGATAGAGTAGAAGAGCAGGCCAGAGAGAAGAAATGCAAAATAAAGGCCGCTGTTCTCAATGTGGACGAGCCAAGGACAAGAAAGTTAAAATCACCTGCGAGAAGTGCAACAACTTCACTTGTCCAGATCACGTGAAAAAAAAATTTGTGTTCGCTGCTATGAGCAGTAAAGTTTCAAAACAGTGTCAGTTATTAAGCCGTAAATATGTTTTCTTTAAAAGGCATTAAAACTGTACGTTATATAAAATATTATATTAATTAAAATTTGTATGATAAAAGTTAGCCCAATAGTGTACTACTACTTTTAGGCTACTAACTATCTAATATTTTAAACCTGTACCTCAATATCTGTATGTAATAAAACTTATAAAACACATCACGACAACATTATTTCATCATTTTTAGCATCCTTATATAAATAAGTATAGGATAATAGGTAAAAACTATAGTGGGGTCCTGACGGACCCCACGCGACCACTCTCGCTATGGTACGTAGCGCGACCACTGGAGTGTTAAAGTATATGGTTTTAGACGTGTCAAAACAAGATTCCTGAATTTACAATATTAGGTACTACCGTATATCATCTTTGCAAAATTATGTATTGTGAAAAACATTGACAATTCTATCTCGGTGGTTATTTATGTTCCGTGTGAGTAGGCTAAAACCCACTTGCAGTTGATTCATAATGAATGTACACACTTTATGACAAACATTACTTAAAAATATTGTGAAGAAAAAGCCGTCGTGAAAGTGACTTTTGCTTTATTTAATACACTGATCTAGCAGTTTTACTTACTAGAAGTACACATAATTGGATATAACTGCAGTAAATACATCCTACTACAGTGAACACAACAATTTGGAGAAATAATATTAATAACTTGCAAATAAAAGTACCGTCAAAATAAATAAAACTGTACTTCTTAAAACATCATTATACAGATATACAATAATACACCTTTTAATACTTTTTATAGATTTTATTCGTACAATTTACCTTTCTAATTCAACGAATTCATCACCAGGTACTTGTAAGTTAAGGTAAATGATGTCTACAAGTACCTGATGATGAATCTACCACTTAGTAGGCTGACAGAATTTCTTTTCTGTGTGGAGGGGGCGTTTGTAAAAAGTCTCATTTATGTACGATTTCTGTCTGTCTATCTGACATAATGACATCTCGAGAGTAAAATGAGCTATAGATAAGACACGTTTCATTTAACCTCAGCGAAGCCTTGTTAAGTGACACTTAGAGCAGCGTACTACTAACCTCATCGTAAATAGGGTGAAAATACAATATACGAGTACGATCCCTTAACAATAACTTTGTACGGAGAAGCAAAACAATTTATAATTTCACACTTTTTAAGTTCTGAGAAGGGAGCATATAGCTAATGTCTGTCACAACAGTAAACTTAATTCGTAGACAGATTATTATAAATCAGCTGATTATAATTAGCCGCTAATCGTTCAGTAAACATCACTATTAATACCAACGAATTATTTCGTTGCACTATACAAGTCTTAGGTAACATTTCGTAACTAAAAATGCTTCTCTGTTTACATCTCGTCTATTGCACTAATTAACTTATCATATGGATTAAATTATCATATGGGAACGCAATTTTACATAGAATCTATATATATAAAAATGAAACTGTTCGTGTGTAACAGCATCACTCACAAACGGCTGGACGGATTCGCCTAAATTTTTTTTTTTAATTTGTTCGTCTTGATATGTAGAAGGTTATAGGATACTTTTTATCCCTTTCCCGATTCAGGATTCCGCCCCACTGGTTACAGAAATACCCGTAAGAAATGCATTGCAGCAAACATATGTTATTAAGTGAAAGAGTCTTTTCAAATTTTTAAATCAGCTGTTCTTTGTAAACATATATAATGCGACAAAAAATTGTTGTTATTTTTGACAGTAACTAAGTAAACATAAATATTTTTGACGTTTCTATGTAAACAAACATTTTTTGACATTTACAACGTGTCACAAATGTCAAATTTTTGATAAACGTGATTTGATATCTTTTTTACAATTTCCAAGAACAGTGGTTATTTTCCATCAGTAAAAGGTTTAAAAAAATAGGCAAGTATTTTTGTTTTCTCATGTAAATATTCTTTTGAAGAATGTTTTTCTCAACAATTTTTTTTACAGAATTCCTTTGAGCAGTTTTTTGACGAATTTTATTGGAGAATAACATAATGCCGCCAAGAAAAAAAAGTGCTTTAAGCCGTCACAGCGCACGTGCGATAGCAACAAAACGAATTCGTAATAATCAAAGCAACGACCAGCGCGCAAAGGTAAACGAATTGAATCGTAAAGCGTGCAAAGCCGCGGGAAACAGCTAGTCGTCTATATTTTTAAAAATGCTCCCAAGATACAGTTTATTCAAATGAGCAGCATACAGAAGATTTATAGAGTATTTTGTTAAATTGTCTGCACATAAATAAGTTAAAAATTATAGAATAAATAATCAATAGCAAATCCATAGTTTTTGTTTAAAGTTGAGACTAAAACTTTGAAAAGTTAATTTATAAATTAATGCCGATTCTTACTATGTCATTTAAACATTTCAAATTAATTAAAAAAATACGTTGCAAAATGCGTTGCTAAGTTGCAATTAATTTGAAGATTTAAAATCCGTACATTTAATGATGTAAAGTTAAAGTTATGTATTAAATGTGTATTCCAAATATTTTTCGTTTATGAGTTAGCTGTTAGATGTGTGCACTGCTGATATCAGATAAGTAACTATAAAATATGAAACATAAACAAGACTATAACCAACTGCAGACGCCTGGTGTAGATAAGCTCAGCAGATAACACACAAGACGTCCTTAGAGCAAATCACTCACACCTCAGATACTCTTTTAATAGTATGTAAAAGAAGCGACGACCTGTGAGGTTATCCGTCCACTTCTACATCGCTTGTGATTCAAGTGATACAATCGTCAGTATGGTGGATACCTGTTCAGGTACAACTGTGATTCATTTCCTTTCCTATGTTAGATAAATTTTTCATTTTGGTCTGTAGTGGATCAAAATACTTTATTTTTGTACCAATCATAGTTTACAAATACTTTTATAAGGATAACAGAGTTCCGTACATTTATCCTCGTTATATGTTATAAACTGTGTAACATTAAGTTTCAAAGTTTGATATCTACCTTATTCTTTGGTGTAATATATTTAATACTAAACATGTACTTAAAAACTACACCATATGGAAATGGACTGATCTTAATAAATTTGTATTATACCTGTCTTTAAACGCGAACAACTCGGAATCCAGTTAGAAAATGAACCGCGACTTTGTCATTGCACTTAAGTCCAGAGCACTCAAAACCATCCATCACCAGTAACAAACCTCAAACAAAGAATAATTGTATATATTGTTATATTTAATAGTTATAAATTAATTTGTTTTACTATATTTAATAGCATATGCAATTGTGTATTGCTTTACATAAAACACGTAAAGTTTAATTTACTGCACAGTTTATTATCGATGAAGGAAAGCTATATGAATAATATCTTATCCTTTTTTTTCCACAATTTTGCGCAGATTTTTAAAAACTTAAATATTCAAACTTTACTACCTTTAAATATATATAAGACTAATAGACAAAATAAAAACTTTCAGATTAATAGTGATACAACAAATAAGCTGAACAGGACATCGGTCTAAAAGGAAATAAATATAAAGTGCAAGATGTACGACGTGCCATGTCATAAACTATAGTGGCGGTTGTAGTGTACTTACAAGTAGACTGGGCTATGAGCCAGGGTATTTGTAAGTACACTACAACCGCCACATCTTGATAACAATACATTACACTAAAAACACTTACCCTGTATCGTGGCTCTTTTTTAGCCCGACAGCAATAGTTTTTTCTTTGTTAAAAAAGGCAATTCTTATGAAATTAACTGTAAAATAAAAAATTATTTTCTTCAAACTTTAATTTCCAGCCCTTTTTATCTCTATCATTTTAATAAACTGTTTTCCTTTCTGAAAAACATGGATTTTGTATCTATAAAATAGTAAAAAGTATTGACCTGTTGACCCCAATAACCTAAATTGTTCATTCAAACGAACAGCTTACATAAATAACACCCACGATTACACATAAGGTGACTTTACGTGATGCTACCCGAAACGACCAACGTAGTCTATATTTTATTTTATCTGTTAACTGTATTTGATAGTTTAGTTTCGTGTGTATGTTTGCCCTTAACCAAACAGCGTGTGGCGCTTAGTCTCATGTATAAGTTAGGCTGATTATTCGAAGGTAAGTCTGCTATCTGACGATTTTTTAAGAACTGCGTTCAGTGCATCATTTGACACCTAGCCCATTACACGTGTTAAGTCTTGATTTGAACAGTGAAGTGTCACTGTCAATAAAAATTTACCAATCTTTGACAAATATAGCACCCATGTTTAGGTCACCAAAAAGAAAAGACTGAGTATAGGCGAGCACTTCTGAGCAGTTCTGCTTTAAGGAGTGAAGAGAAATGTGAGTCATCTATTATCAAACATCGAGTCTCACTGTTTAACTAATTCCCCCACTGTAAATTATTAAAGTATAATCCATAGTATATAAACATCTAAAATATCGTTTGGAAACGTAAACAAATTTGTTGTATTTTGAATATTTTCTAAAAACAACTAATAATAATTTATCACTTTTTACTATAGTTTTATGTATGTTTAATTGTTTCTATGCTTGATCAAAATTTGTAACTTTGTATAATTTATACGCTTCACTGCTTTCATTAACTAAACATATACATCATATAAAGTAAAAAATATCAATATATTATTTCAAATTCAAATAATTTGTTTTGGTATTTACATGTTTTT